>NC_053156.1:2502085-2522884 GCF_016835505.1 Polypterus senegalus | reverse complement strand
AGCCCCAACAGCATGATGGCACCTCCACCAAATGTGACAGTAGGTAGCAGATGTTTTTCTTGGAATGCGGTGTTCTTCTTTCGCCTCTGTTTGTGGCGGGAGTGCAGAAAGGGCTTCTTTCTCATTGCCCTGCCATACAGATGCACTGAATTGTAGAACGATGTACAGATACACCATCTGCAGCGAGATGTTCTTGCAGGTCTTTGGAGGTGATCTGTGGTTGTCTGTCACCATTCTCACAATCCTGACTCTTCATATGCTGCTCTTGTATTTTTCTTGGCCTGCCAGACCTCCTGGGTTTAACATCAACTGTGCCTGTGGCCTTCCATTTCCTGATTCCATTCCTTACAGTAGAAACTGGCAGATTAAACCTCTAAGATGGCTTTTTGTAGCCTTCCCCTAAACCAGGAGTCTCAACAATCTTTGTTTTCAGATCTTTGTAGAGTTGCTTTGAGGATCCCATGCTGTCTGTCACTCTTCAGAGGAGAGTCAAATGAAGGAAGCACAACTTGTGATTGACCACCTTAAATATCTTTTACCACTCATGATTGGAGACTCCTGTCTATGAAGTTCAAGGCTTAACGAGCTCATCCAGCCAAGTAATCAGCATTGAGCAGCGACAGGCATTCAAATCAGCAAAATTACAAGAGGGCCCACATTTGTGCACAGCCAGTTTCACATTTGATTTAATTTCATACAACTAAATACTACTTCACTAAAAATATTTGTTCGAAAAACACCGCAGTACTCAGATGTTCCTAGGAAAGGAAAGACATACCACTGTTATCTTTTATGTTGAAAGGAGAGTCAATTATTATGCAGGCTGAGGGGGGCCCCAAACCTTTTCATATGACTGTACAACATCGCCTGAAACAAATTGAAATGGAGGTCTGGGCAAAGAAATCATTTGGAATCAGACCACTAGGTGGTGAATGTCTGCCTGTCAAACACAGATTCATGAGCTGGAATGATCAGAGCAAATGTAACGGTTTGGAATCCTGTATACGAAAATATTTAATTGATTAAAAAAAATCAATCAGAACCTTGAAGAAAATAATTGTGAGGTACAAACAAGTTCTGAATATTATCATATTGTAGTGGACTGATCTATTATATAGCGCCTTTCACATCTATCTATCTATCTATCTATCTATCTATCTATCTATCTATCTATCTATCTATTATATAGCGCCTTTCACATCTATCTATCTATCTATCTATCTATCTATCTATCTATCTATCTATCTATCTATCTATCTATTATATAGTGGGTCTTTTATCACTGGACCAGGAGAAGGCATTTGACAGGGTGGACCACAATTACCTTTTAGCGGTGATGAAGGCCTTTGGCTTTGGACCTTCATTCATTAAACACATTGGACTTTTATATCACAACGTTTTTAGTGTCGTGAAACTCAATGGCACACTAACCGCCCCCTTCAAGGTTACCAGAGGGCTGCTCTCTGTCCGGTATGCTCTTCTCGCTCTCCATCGAGCCGCTACTACAACAACTTCACATCTGCCTTCAAGGTCTGAACATCCCTCAGTGCCCAAATTTACAGCTCAAGGTGGTCGCGTATGCGGATGATTTGACCGTGTTCATCTGTCATCATGGAGACATCACGGAGCTGAAACATTGCCTGGATGAATTTGAAAAACTGTCATCGGCAAAAATTAACTGGGACAAAAGTACCGCATTTTTAATTGGCAACTGGAGGGATGGACACCCACCGGGCCTACCTGGTGGCCTTAAGTGGAACAGAAGAGTCTTCAGATACCTGGGGGTGTTTTTAGGACAAGGAGGAGTAGCTGAGGAAAACTGGGCAGACTGGGCGGAAAAAGTTCAAGCCAGACTGAAGAAGTGGAAATACCTTCAAAAGGAGATCTCCTGTCGAGGCAGGGTCCTCATTATTAACAACTTAATAGCCTCCATGTTCTGGCATAAGTTACAGTGTATAGACCCCCCAATATCTGTCATCAAGAACATCCAGGCAATACTTTTAGATTTCTTTTGGGATTGCCTACATTGGGGGAAGCGCAGTGTCCTGTATCTGCCTGTAGAAGAGGGCGGTCAGGGACTCATTGACTTGGTGAGCAAGATGGAGGCCTTTAGGTTACAGACGTTACATCGGCTCTTATACGGCCCTGAGCACCTACCATGGAGACAGCTGGCCTTTACCTTATTTCGTGGGGTAAGGAGCTTAAATTTTGCAGAACATTATTTTTTATTACACTCTGCCAATATTGTTGGGTCTGACCTGCCAGGGTTTTATAAATCTGCACTTCAGGTTTGGCACAGAAAGTTCAGGAGGACCAGGCTAAATCTGAAAGTATTTTTTGGTTCTTGGAAGAACCATTAGTCTGGAATCCTCTTTTAGATTGTTCGTTATTGTTTTCTGACTCATTCGTATCAATTCTTTTAAACAAAAAAATTTTAAAAATAAAACATTTAATTGATACAAATATGAGGTGCTGGCACACCCCTGCCCACCTAGCGACAGTTCTGGGGATCAGATCAGTACGCCTGGTTGACATTTTTCACAGTCAAGTACAAACAGCACTGCGGAGGTCAGGAGCGAGTTCACTGTGTGACGAGTACTTCACAGGTGAGGGGACACCTGAGGCAGAGATGACATCACCCACCATCATTGTAAGACCACACGTCACTGACCACACTGACAGGCCTGGACACCTTCTCAGATTTGGGACTCTGGTCGAGAAAGACTTTGAACTCTTTAACAAAAAAGAACTTTATAAACTGTGTGTCAAAGTGACATTTTATAACCAACTGAAAGAGCTACCAGATACACAGTGGAGGAAAGAGCTGCAGGTCTCTGAGAACATCACACCGTCATGGAGAGCTTTTTATAAACTCCCGTTACAGAAAAGACTTGGGGATCTGCAGTGGAGGATAATGCACTCGGCCTTAGCCACAAACTCATTTCTTTATACGATAACAGCTTCAGAGACTGACCAGTGCCCTGTTCTGTGACACGAGGGAGACCATCTTTTATCTGTTCATACACTGTGAACGGCTGAGGCCTTTGTTTATTTTCTTGGATTTTATTCTCAGTGGTTTTGGTTTTGGTCTCTCAAAAATTAGCTTTATCTTTGGTATTAACTATAATCAAAAAAATAGGAATAAGTCTGTTCTTGGGAATTTCCTCTTAGGACAGGCCAAGTTCGCAATCCTAAAAACAAGGAGGAATAAAGAGAAAAACGTAATGGGGACCGACGCTCTGCTGCTGTTCAAAGTTTTAATTAAAAGTCGACTGAAACTCGAATTCATGTACCAGAAACTAACAAACAATTTAGAAATGTTCAGCGACATGTGGGGGACACGACAGGTACTGTGTGCTGTGGAGGGGGGTGAACTGGTGATCAACTGGGAATGAAAAGTATTGGTGGGCTTCAACAATATGCTATAATTAATGTGCGGAGTAGGAGGAGTGTAAAAGGGGGGCAGTGGTGGTCTTTGTATTATAATGAATTGTTAACTTTTTATTTATGTGAGGAATAGGAGGAGTGTAAAGGGGGAGTAGTGGTAGTTGTCTGATATATACCTTTTGTTTATCTTGAATATTGGGGCTGTTTGTCTTATGACTGTGTATTTTTGTTAATGTTCATAATAAAGGTCATTTTAAAAAATAAAAAAAAATATCTATCTATCTATCTATCTATCTATCTATCTATCTATCTATCTATTATATAGCGCCTTTCACATCTATCTATCTATCTATCTATCTATCTATCTATCTATCTATCTATCTATTATATAGCGCCTTTCACATCTATCTATCTATTATATAGTGCCTTTCACATCTATCTATCTATCTATCTATCTATTATATAGCGTCTTTCACATCTATCTATCTATCTATCTATTATATAGCGCCTTTCACATCTATCTATATATCTATCTATTTTATCTCGGTAGAGTAATATATATATTGCTCTACTTTCCCCTATTGTATTATTAAATATGTAGCCTTAGAATACCTAATCTCACAGACTTACCACTCTATATAACTTATCCCTGCCTTCCCTTCTATATCTATAACCTCAGGCAATTAGATGTAGTAAAAAGACAAGCAGGAGTTAAGTTACACATAAAATAATGTATTACTGATAATATTCATAAATAATAACAAAATGCAAAGTACATTTGAATATTGGCAACCATACAACCTGATCAAATGGTGATGTGTAATTCAGGTGGCACACAGACTTGTAGTTACTTAAAATGTCTCTAGTTAAGGCATCGTTGGTGCTCAGCTTTCAGCCACATGTCTGTTCAAAATGGCTGCTGAGCTGTGCTCTTCATTGTGTTGTCTTCATCATCACAGGTTAGCAAGAGAGATGCTTCTTCATCATATGTGGGTCAGTCAGAGAGAGAATGTGGTTGAGCAAGTACATTTATAGATGTTCTCTCCAATTCCTAGAACCAATAGGACATCATGGTACTTGAAGGCCTCTGAGACAAGCCAATTCCAAACAGCCATACCTCAGACCAATGGGAGAAATAGTACATTTAAAACCTCAACCCCCCCAAGACCATCTATTACACTAACCTGGCTTTGTGTGGGAGATCAAACTGGTTTAGGACACATCCCCCCAAATCCTGTCATAAAATTACAAAGAGACAGTCGTAAAAAGGGGGATGGGGGAAGGCAAACATGAATACCTCTCACCACTTGCTTTGCCTAAATTATAAATAAAGACATACAAAACATTTATCAAGTTATATGCAAAATCCTACATAACAACACTCCACCCCGATGAATGTTTTGTACAATGTCTTTTTAAAAAATGTCTTTAAATTGTTTCAAGAGTCTGATGCATAACTTGTGCATTGATTGGCAGTATTTGCTCTCCCAGTGTTAAAAGTTGTCCGTGACCATTTGTCCATTACATATCTTCTTTATTTCAAAGACAATCTGAAGAACTTGGAAGCGCTCCCGATGACTTGTATCTGCTCCAGCTTGCGTCAACTCTTTCTGCAGTCTCCATATGTCATCAGATCTGGTGGTTCAAAATGAGACAAGTCCACACCTTCCACTAAACTAGCCCACTACAATTGAGTCTATTGTGTGAATTTTTAATCTGTACTTGTTCTCTGTCTAACTGCTAATTAGACCCCTGTCCCAAACTATCTAAGCATATGCAACTGTACAATTAACATCAAAATTTGAAAGGTAACATGCCACAGGTGCCAGTACAACCACTTCTGCCCAAGTGACAGCACATGTGCCACTGCATAAACTGTTCACAAACCAACATTTGTGGTCCCTCTGCACACATTTGGGGTTGACTTAGTTGCCTCTTGTGCTTTCCTACCCATGGTGCAACTCTTGACTGCCATCAGCCTTTACCAGTATAGGCTGGCATCACCACCATGAGACATCAAAGCTTTGCAACTCTCATCATTCCCCCCGTAGGCCACCCCTAGAGTTGTTTGCTCACCATATGCATACTCATTGTGCTAAACACCTCAGTTCAGAATTGGCCCACTGGTCCTGTGCCTGTACCACAGCCGACAATCTCAGCAGGGCTTCCGTATTTTCCCAATTAGACTATACCTGAACATCGGAGCCCATATGTCTTGCAAATGTACCAGCTGCACCTGCTTTCCTGAAAAGTTCACCAATTTACTCAGTATACATTTTCCTTAATAGTATTAATTATATTAATTATCCCACTTAATTAACTAATACCCAGAATGTATACTTTATGAGCCCAAAATGAATCCCTTTATTTTGGCATTCCTAACTGGTTTGTTCAGTTTCCACCCCTTGGAATATAAATTTGCTGCAGTAATGAACAAACCTTTCCTTTTAAACTATAGCTATTGTGACTAGTCCTATTATTGCATGACTTGTGGACTTGTTACTCACTTAAACCCCAGTAAGTGTCTTTTTCTTGCTGTCTCTTCAATTCTTCTTCATGTCTTTGTCTTTGGTCTTTGCATGTTGTCTTTTCTTCATTCTGCTATGTAGGCAGGTCTGCAAAATGGAAGGTGACAAAGCAGTTTCTGTCCATCTCATTTTCTTGGCTGTCGACCTGGTGCCAACACTCAAACTTTGCTCCCAGGCATTCATTGGAACAGCTTAGCCGCTAGTGCCACACCACTCCAATGTGCCAATGGTAACCCGATCTCCTGCATGGATTTTACTCTGCTAATTGCCTTCACTATTTATTACCTGCACCAACCAAAGTCCATAAAACCTTACTATAGAAGTAGCACTATTAGACAAGGCCAGAAAATTGAAACAGAAATAACTATTTTCCCTTTCCTGTCTTCCTGCACTACCCTTCTATTTTTTTCATTGACTGTGTGTCCTTTTTTTTATTGTATGGTAACTGCTACCTGAAAGTGTGGACTGAAACCTCTCCAGAATCCAAGTGCCAAATCCAGCATCACTCCTAAAACTGACCCATGCTTTTTACTAAAGACCAGCTCACTTTTCTCCATTTTATTGCATGGAGAGTCATAGGCTGTCTTTTTGAACAACTGGTCAGTCAGGTTTCGAATTACTGAACCTAAGTGTGTGTGCTTTTTAATTACTGCTGGCCCTAGCACAGCTGTTAGGACCCTCACACCCCTGTGCATTCCTGGCTTGCTGGCTGAGCTTCCTGCTGCACCATCCCCCATCCTTTGTTCTTTGGCTTGTCCTGTTTCATTCAAACCAACTCCTAAACTGGTGCACTTTCTTTCCAACTCAGCCATTCTTGCACTAGCACATTCAGACCTTTCACACACAAGCACTTGAATTCCTTTCATTTCCATTGTTCTTTGTTTTAATTCCACACTTTCTTTATTCAGTATCAATATGCCAATATCCAGTTCATGCCCTCTAGTCAACAATTGCCATTCACACTCACCAGCTCCTCTGCCTTCTATCTGATCTCTTTGTCCTAAATCAAATTTCAGTGCAGCACTGGTTACCTTTCCTAACAGTGGTGAAATATCTATCAGTGTAGCATGCTCTTTAAATACTGGACAGGCCTCAGAATTACTTGGAGATTGTGGTGCAGTGGAGAATAAAGGAAGATAACACCCTTGCTGTTTTCCTTCCTTTCATCTCTCTCCTTTTCCTCACACTCACATTCCCACTCTTTATCTGAGCACACATCTGTCTCATGTAAGTCACCCACCCATGTTTTAGAGTTCCAGTCCGATCTGGTTACTGTTGCCCTAACTTTTACCATGGGTGGTTTTCTCTCTTTGTTTCCACTTCTTTCACTGCTTTCTACTTTAGCAGCGGATGTTCTACATGCTAACATTTCACAATTATCACACCAACTGTTACATCTTTCAAAACTCTCACTCAACATTCCACAACTTTCACTTTCATTCACTTTGCTATTTTCTTCCTTATCATGATCTTCCTTATTACCAATAATACAAGCTAGTAAACCTCTTATAACAGCAGCTGTCTTCTTTAAACCTGATCTCTGTTTTCTTGCTTTTAATCCTTCCAGCCCCCTTCCATTTTGTGGCACACTCAGCTCAGCTTCTGCTTTCTCTACCTGAACTACAGGTTTCCTAGCTTTAGCCTGCTTGCCTTTGCCACTCCACTGGAAGATGGCTGACTTTAAAATGAACTTAGGCATTTCTAAGTCTACAATTTTCTCTAATACAATTTGCCAAATTCATTATGGGTTGGCCTACTTTTGCCCCTGTAAGCAAACATACACATACATACACAAAGATTCTAAACGAATAAGTACCGTATGAATGACGAATGCATGTCCCATCACTCCCTAGCACTTTAACCACTTAAATGCCGTATGAATGACGCATGCATCTTTCACCACTCCCTAGCACTTTAATTAGGACTCACTACACCAGCACTAACAAACATGCGGGTGTCCTTGTGACACACATGAAGTCTCTACACTTTGTTGGTTATATTCCATTCAGCAACCAAACAACGTTTTACTTCCACCGCATTTGTACACTGGGTGCCCTAAAATTCACATACATAAACAAACACATACATAAAAACAGTATTGCAAACAGGGTGCAAAACTTGGTTACCCCAAAATCCTACCCGACTACGCCAATTGTTTTATCTTGGTAGAGTAATATATGTATTGCTCTACTTTCCCCTATTGTATTATTAATATGTAGCCTTAGAATACCTAATCTCACAGACTTACCACTGTTTATAACTTCTCCCCACCTTCCCTTCTATATCTATAACCTCAGGCAATTAGATGTAGTAAAAAGACAAGCAGGAGTTAAGTTACACATAAAATAATGTATTACTGATAATATTCATAAATAATAACAAAATGCAAAGTACATTTGAATATTGGCAACCATACAACCTGATCAAATGGTGGTGTGTAATTCAGGTGGCACACAGACTTGCAGTTACTTAATGTCTCTAGTTAAGGCATCGTTGGTGCTCAGCTTTCAGCCACATGTCTGTTCAATATGGCTGCTGAGCTGTGCTCTTCATTGTGTTGTCTTCATCATCACAGGTTAGCAAGAGAGATGCTTCTTCATCATATGTGGGTCAGTCAGAGAGAGAGAATGTGGTTGAGCAAGTACATTTATAGATGTTCTCTCCAATTCCTAGAACCAATAGGACATCATGGTACTTGAAGGCCTCTGAGACAAGCCAATTCCAAACAGCCATACCTCAGACCAATGGGAGAAATAGTACATTTAAAACCTCAACCCCCCCAAGACCATATGTTAAGCTAACCTGGCTTTGTGTGGGAGATCAAACTGGTTTAAGACACATCCCCCCAAATCCTGTCATAAAATTACAAAGAGACAGTCGTAAAAAGGGGGATGGGGGAAGGCAAACATGAATACCTCTCACCACTTGCTTTGCCTAAATTATAAATAAAGACATACAAAACATTTATCAAGTTATATGCAAAATCCTACATCACAACACTATCTTGGGTCGCAGGTCCGCTCCGTTCGTTTGGGTATCTGTGAGTATTTCTCATTTTCTTTTTCTAACTTTCTTTACTATCAGTTTTATGTATAAAGATTTTTTACTGATTTGCCATTTATTTGAAAGTATATAGTTTATTGTCAGTGATTGTTGTAATAGTCGGACGCCTATTAACCCGTGAAATTTTGAACATCTTTCCAGAAAAAATGGAATTAAAGTAGTTGTGGACCCGATGGTCTCTGTTGAGGCGTGTGTTGTTGAGGTGGCGAAAAGAGTTGGCTGTAAGAATGTGAAGTCAGCATCCCGAATGAACAAAACTATTGTAGTGTTTCTAAGCGACGAAGCTATGGTACATACACTAGTGCAGGAGGGCCTGGTGATAAACAGCTCGCTAGTCCCGGTTCTGCCTTTATCGACTCCTGCTAAACGAGTTATCATTTCAAATGTTCCACCTTTTTTGAAAAATTAGATTTTATTAAACGAACTTCGCAGATATGGTGAAGTCCTATCTGATTTAGTAATGATACCGCTTGGCTGCCGCTCTCCGGATTTAAAACATGTCGTGTCTTTCAGGAGACAGGTGTACATGGTACTAAATAACTCGCGTGAGGAGCTTGATGTGGCATTGAAATTTAAAGTAGAGGGTTTTGAATATATTGTATTTATCTCTACAGAACTAATGAAATACTTTAAGTGTGGTCAGACAGGGCATAAAGCTAGTCAGTGTAAGCGGGGTGTTATGGCAGACAGCTCGGATAAACCGGGACCATCTGATGAGCACAAAGAGCCCAGTAATAGAATATCGGACAACGAAGAGCATGATTCTTTACTTAGTGACTCAGAAATGGAAGATCAGAGTTATGATTCTGATGAAGAGGCTGAAGATCAGGGTGAAATTACAATAGTTCAAAGTATCACAGCAGACTCGGCACATGAAGCAGATGAGCCGGAAGTTTCCAGCGGAGAGCCTGCGATAGAAAATAAACAGATGGCTGAAATGGTTACGGGCGCAGAGGAAACTACCGAACAGACTTTTGAAATAAATCAGAATAAGAAGGCTGATGTCGGCCATGAAGAGGAGGTGAGGGAGGTATCTAAAGTGGTACCAGGGGCTGAATGTTGTACAGAGAACTCTGCTGCGCATCTCCGCAAGACACCCGCCGAGAGTGCTACCGCTCCAGAAACGGCCTCGGGCGCAGCGCCTTCTCAAAAGAGGGCGGAGGAGAGCGCGCTGGCTGTGCAGTCTTTAACTGATGAAAAAACACAAGAGACGGGGGCCGATGGAGAAATGCTTTTTGAAGAAGGAAATGGTTTTATTAAGCCGGTAACCAGGAAGAGAAAGGAGCAATCAACCAGTGGTGGCCGCGCCAAGAAGAGCACGAAAACTGAAAGTGTAGAGGCCGCCACTAGTGATTTGCAGCAGACAGACGGCACTGAAATCACAGTGAGAGAGGAAGGAGGGGAGGGCGGCAATGAATCGGACCCGTCGATCAGAGTTGATCTGTCATCTCACTCGAGCTTACACGAGGCTTACAGCACAGAAAGCATTTTGCGCTTTTTAGAGTTTTTAGAAGGGAAGCGGGGGGTTAGCATAGTCGAGCATTTTCCTGATCTCCATCTGTTTCTGAGCTCGGCAAGCGCGCGCGGCTGCTGAATTAGGTATGACCTCCAAAGAGAGAGTTCGATTAAAGAATATCATAAGCAAAGTGAAACGTTCCCTAGAAGCGCAATCATGATGGCAGTTTTAAAGCGATTCCCCGTTTCTTGGGTTAAGGTAGTGTTGTTGACCGCCACCTTATTTTCTTTTACAATGCCTGTTTATTCCCTGTGCTCTTTCAATATAAACGGCTGCAGAGAGTTAGTAAAAAGAACGGCGCTATTTGAGTACTTAGCGCAAAAGAGGATTAACGTGGCCTTCCTTCAAGAGACCCATACTGACGAGGCTAATCAGTCTGACTGGCACAGAGAGTGGCCAGGGGTGGCACATCTTAGTCATGGCTCAAATCTCAGTGCAGGTGTTGCCATCCTATTTTCTAAACGTTTTGTACTTGACAGTGCGGTTTGTACTGAGTTAATCCTGGGGAGGCTGCTGAAGGTAGAAGCACAGCTGGGGGAGAAGAAGTGGGTGTTTATTAACGTGTACGCCCCAAATGAAGGGACTGAGAGAACTCACTGCTTCTCAGTTTTAAATGATCTCCTGGGGACAAGTGACGATGATGAGCTGAGGACATGTGACGGTGATGAGCTGGGGACTTGTGATGGTGATGAGCTGGGGACATCTGATGGTGATGAGCTGGGGACATGTGACGACGATGAGCTGGGGACATGTGACAATGATGAGCTGAGGACATGTGACGATGATGAGCTGAGGACATGTGACGATGATGAGCTGCCGTTTGTAGGGGGCGACTTCAATATGCACAGAAAATGCGCAGCTGGACAGGAATGGGCTAGAACCGCACCCGGGGTCCGTCCAATCACTGAGGTCTGTGGTCACCAAAAATAATCTCCTTGATATTTGGAGGGATTTTCATCTGGGGGTCCGGCAGTATACGTGGGTGAAGGGCTCAGCTGGGCTGCTGTCTATGGCTCGACTTGACAGGTTTTACATCCAGAAACATCACAGGAACCTCATAGCTAACTGCTCCATTCTTCCAACTGGCTTATCTGATCACTGTCTTGTTTCCCTTCAAATCTCTTTTCTCTCTGCTCCTTCTGTTAAATCCTACTGGCACTTTAATAATAATCTACTGAAAGACCCCCACTTCATCAACTGTTTCAAATACTTCTGGACACAATGGAGATACAAAAAGAAGACCTTCTCTTCACTGAGGCAATGGTGGGATTGCTCAAAAACTGAGATACGCGTATTGTGCCAACAATACACTGAGCAGACCACCAGGGATGTGAATGCGGCCGTTTCAGGACTGGACAAGGATATTGAGGAACTTCATTCAGTTTTATGTACGAACTTTGACGGCAGCACTTTTGAGTCCCTTAAAACAAAAAAACAATTGTTGATGGACCTTATAGACAAGAGAGTCAACGGTGCACTTGTCCGCTCGAGAATGCAGTCGCTCACCCAGATGGACGCTCCCACACAATTTTTTTTAAACTGGAAAAAACAATTGGCCAAAGTAAGACCATTAACTGTTTAAAAAATGACAAAGGTCAAGACCTGCTAGAGCCTGAAGCCCTTTGTTCCTGGGCACACCAGTTTTACCAGCGACTGTTTTCTGCAGACATTGAAGAGGTACCTTTAGAGTCGTCAGTTTTTCTCCAGGACTTACCTCAGGTTCCAGATGGAGAGAAGGACTTCATGGAAACTACGATCTCTCTAGATGAGTTGACCACAGCGTTGAATGGGCTGAACATTGGGAAGTCCCCAGGAATTGACGGTTTGTCTGTTGAGTTTTTTAAAGCTTTTTGGTGTCACCTTGGCGCTGATCTGGCAGAGGTTTTCTGTGAAAGTCTGCAAGTGGGTGAACTGCCCCTTTCCTGTCGCAGGGCGGTTATCACATTACTCCCAAAGAAAGGAGACCTCACGGAGCTAAAGAACTGGCGCCCAGTAAGCCTGCTGTGTGCGGATTACAAAATCTTCTCCAAGGCCCTGGCTAACCGGTTAGGAAGAGTCATGGCGAGTATCGTGAACCCCGAGCAGACATACTGTGTCCCCAACAGGTGTATTCTGGACAACATCTTCCTGGTTCGAGATGTGATTGATGCTGCCAGGCTCTTTGGGTTGACGCTGGTCTTTTATCACTGGATCAGGAGAAGGCGTTTGACAGGGTGGACCACAATTACCTTTTAGCAGTGCTGAAGGCCTTTGGCTTTGGACCTTCGTTCATTAAACACATTGGACTCTTATATCACAACGTGTTTAGTGTCGTGAAAGTTAATGGAACACTAACAGCCCCCTTCAAGGTTACCAGAGGGATACGTCAGGGCTGCTCTCTGTCCGGGATGCTCTTCTCGCTCTCCATCGAGCCGCTACTACAACAACTTCAAGGTCTGAACATCCCTCAGTGCCCGAATTTACAGCTCAAGGTGGTCGCGTATGCGGATGATTTGACCGTGTTCATCTGTCATCATGGAGACATCACGGAGCTGAAACATTGCCTGGATGAATTTGAAAAACTGTCATCGGCAAAAATTAACTGGGACAAAAGTATCATTTTTAATTGGCAACTGGAGGGATGGAGACCCACCGGGCCTACCTGGTGGCCTTAAGTGGAACAGGAGAGTCTTCAGATACCTGGGGGTGTTTTTAGGACAGGGAGGAGTAGCTGAGGAAAACTGGGCAGACTGGGTGGAAAAAGTTCAAGCCAGACTGAAGAAGTGGAAATACCTTCAAAAGGAGATCTCCTGTCGTGGCAGGGTCCTCATTATTAATAACTTAATAGCCTCCATGTTCTGGCATAAGTTACAGTGTGTTGACCCCCCAATATCTGTCATCAAGAACATCTAGGCAATAATTTTAGATTTCTTTTGGGATGGCCTGCATTGGGTGAAGCGCAGTGTCCTGTATCTGCCTGTAGAAGAGGGCGGTCAGGGACTCATTGACTTGGTGAGCAAGATGGAGGCCTTTAGGTTACAGACGTTACATCGGCTCTTATACGGCCCTGAGCACCTACCATGGAGACAGCTGGCCTTTACCTTATTTCGTGGGGTAAGGAGCTTAAATTTTGCTGAACATTATTTTTTATTACACTCTGCCAATATTGTTGGGTCTGACCTGCCAGGGTTTTAGAAATCTGCACTTCAGGTTTGGCACAGAAAGTTCAGGAGGACCAGGCTAAATCTGGAAAATATTTTTTGGTTCTTGGAAGAACCGTTAGTCTGGAATCCTCTTTTAGATTGTTCGTTATTGTTTTCTGACTCATTCGTATCAATTCTTTTAAACAAAAAAATTTTAAAAATAAAACATTTAATTGATACAAATATGAGGTGCTGGCACACCCCTGCCCACCTAGCGACAGTTCTGGGGATCAGATCAGTACGCCTGGTTGACATTTTTCACAGTCAAGTACAAACAGCACTGCGGAGGTCAGGAGCGAGTTCACTGTGTGACGAGTACTTCACAGGTGAGGGGACACCAGAAGCAGAGATGACATCACCCACCATCATTGTAAGACCACACGTCACTGACCACACTGACAGGCCTGGACACCTTCTCAGATTTGGGACTCTGGTCGAGAAAGACTTTGAACTCTTTAACAAAAAAGAACTTTATAAACTGTGTGTCAAAGTGACATTTTATAACCAACTGAAAGAGTTGCCAGATACTTTGTGGAGGAAAGAACTGCAGGTCTCTGAGAACATCACACCTTCATGGAGAGCTTTTTATAAACTCCCGTTACAGAAAAGACTTGGGGATCTGCAGTGGAGGATAATGCACTCGGCTTTAGCCACAAACTCATTTCTTTATACGATAACAGCTTCAGAGACTGACCAGTGCCCTGTTCTGTGACACGAGGGAGACCATCTTTCATCTGTTCATTCACTGTGAACGGCTGAGGCCTTTATTCATGTTCTTGGATTTTATTCTTAGTGGTTTTAGTTTTGGTCTCTCAAAAATTAACTTTATCTTTGGTATTAACTATAATCAAAAAAATAGGAATAAGTCTGTTCTTGGGAATTTCCTCTTAGGACAGGCCAAGTTGGCAATCCTAAAAACAAGGAGGAATAAAGAGAAAAACTTAATGGGGACCGACGCTCTGCTGCTGTTCAAAGTTTTAATTAAAAGTCGACTGAAACTCGAATTCATGTACCAGAAACTAACAAACAATTTAGAAATGTTCAGCGACATGTGGGGGACACGACAGGTACTGTGTGCTGTGGAGGGGGGTGAACTGGTGATCAACTGGGAATGAAAAGTATTGGTGGGCTTCAACAATATGCTCTAATTAATGTGCGGAGTAGGAGGAGTGTAAAGGGGGAGTAGTGGTAGTTGTCTGATATATACCTTTTTGTTTTATCTTGAAGACTGGGACTGATTTTGATTACTTGATCACTTCCGGTTGAGTGGACGCTGGCGCGTTTGGCTGCCGCTGCTCACCGGTAAAACTTTGTTTGTTTACAATTCTGTTTGATCGTCTTGGGTCTGCTTACCCTGACGCCGACAAATATGTGGACTACTGCCTGGTTTGTGATTATCTGGGCTCTCCTACTGCCTGTGCATCGGTTTGCGTTGGGATTGCTCCAGTATTCTGCTGTTGAACTTCTCCGGCTGCGTCCCTCCATGTCAACGCCTCCTCCTGCTTCTCTGCAGCTCCATCCGGACATCATCTTCCAACCACGTCGGAGATACATTCACCGTGGATCCCGACGAACGGTCCACCAGGATCCCTCGTCTGCAATAAAGTCTTTCTGGTCCAACTCTCGCCGTCCTCCTCGTCACGCTGATCGGGCTGTCGACCATAGTGTGCTTGCCAGCCTAACTAGGTCGGCTAACACCTATACTACCCATGGGACTACCACCTTCAACTTCGGACTACTGAACAATCGCTCACTTACGAACAAGGGGTCTCTTGTTCAGGATCTCCTCGTTGATCGTAAGTTTGATTTCCTCTGTTTAGTTGAGACTTGGCAAAAACCTAATGACTTTTCTGAACTCAATGAATCCACTCCGCCGGGATTTGTTTACATCTGTCAACCTCGCGGCACTGGCCGAGGAGGAGGTCTCGCGATGTTATACCGCGAGAAGTGGAAAGTTTTGCCGATGTCTGTCCCTGCTTTCAACTCGTTTGAATGTACTGTATGCAAGTTACCTGGATCTTCGCCTACCGTCATCGCTGCTGTTTATCGTCCACCTAAACCGAATAGTGACTTTTTAAATGACCTTGCTGCTTTCCTTGCTCAGCTTGTCATTGTCTCCCCTAATATTATTTTGCTGGGTGACTTCAATATTCATATGGACAATGTAAATAACCCTCTTACTAGAGACTTTATGTCTTGCCTGGAGAACTTTGGGTTCCAACAGTTCACCAAGGTCCCCACTCATTCAAAAGGACACATTTTGGACTTAATTTGTTGCTCTGGTGTCTCTTCTCTTGATCATACAACTGATGAACTGCCTTTCTCTGACCACTCTCTCCTCTCTTTTAATCTTCAACTCTCTATATCTATCCCGAAGCTACCCCGTACAATACCTTTTCGCAATATCAAGAACATTAATTTGGACTCTGTTCGATCCAGTATTGAATCACATATTGCCACTTCTAATTTAACTACCGCTGATGAGTTGATTTTGCATTATAACACCAGCCTTCATCATATTCTGGATTCTCTTGCCCCTTTTAAAACAAAGTCTGTTTCATTTTCCCTCTCTGCCCCCTGGTTTACGCCGGAACTTCGCCTCATGAAAGCGAAAGGCCGGCAATTAGAGCGACTATATAAAAAAACTGGGCTCGCGGTTCACAAAGATATGTATTTCCACCATCTTTCACATTATAAGGATTGTATTAATCAAACTAAATCTGCCTACTATTCTAATATAATCAGCATGAATGAAGGCAACACTAAATCATTGTTCTCACTCCTCAAACGTGTCAAACAACCCCCTGATTTGTGGCCATCACATCTTTACTCTTATGCCTTTTGTAATTCTCTAATGTCATTTTTTATGAAAAAATCGAGAGTATCCACCACTACCTTGCTTTGCAATCCGCTCACACTACTCCTTCTGAATTCTTCTCATCTACTCACCCTTTTTTTTTCTTTCTTTCAACTTCCCTCCACCTTAGAAATATCAGAGATAATCCTTCATTCTAAGTCATCCACCTGTCTGCTTGACCCTTTACCTACATCACTTGTCAAAGCCTGCCTTCCATCTCTGCTCCATATTATATCTGCTATTATCCTTTCTTCTCTTTCAACTGGAATTGTTCCTGCTTCATTCAAAACTGCTGTAGTAACCCCAATTCTAAAAAAAATCGGCGCTGATCCATCTAATTTTAACAACCTGCGTCCGATTTCTAACCTACCTTTCTTATCCAAAATCCTAGAAAAAGTGGTAGCCAAACAGCTCCACTCTCACTTATCCCTGAATAACCTGTATGAACAATTCCAGTCTGGTTTCCGCCCACTCCATAGTACAGAAACTGCATTAATCAAAATAACTAACGATCTTCTCATGGCAGCAGACTCCGGCTTACTCTCTATCCTCATACTACTTGATTTGAGTGCGGCTTTTGACTCCATTACTCATTCCATTCTTCTCAATAGATTATCTTCCATTGGTGTCACCCACAATGTCTATAACTGGTTCACATCCTACCTTTCTGGCCGCTCTCAATTCATCCAGCTCAAATCATTTTCATCTCACTCTGTATCCGTTACCTCAGGAGTGCCTCAAGGCTCTGTCCTGGGCCCCCTTCTGTTCACCATCTATCTCCTTCCTCTGGGCAATATTTTCAGGAAATATAATATCCATTTCCACTGTTATGCTGATGACACCCAGCTTTATTTTTCAACTTCACCTACTATCACCCTCCCACCTACCACCCTTACTGACTGTCTGGCCGAAATCAAAAACTGGTTTACATTTAATTTTCTTAAACTCAACAGTGATAAAACAGAGATCCTTTTTATTGGTACAAAATCCACATTATCCAAATCCCATAACTTCCCTATTATAATTGATAACTGTACTCTATCCCCCTCCTCTCAGGCCAAAAGTCTTGGTGTCATCTTGGATAATAACCTCTCCTTTCTTTCACACATCAATACTATTACACGATCTGCTTACTTCCACCTACGTAATATCAACCGTCTCCGTTCCTCTCTTACCCCTCACTCTGCTGCAGTTCTTGTTCATAGCCTTGTCACCTCTCGCCTTGACTATTGTAACTCTCTTTTTGCTCTCCTCAAAAACTCTTCACAAACTTCAATTAGTCCAGAACTCAGCCGCCCGTATTATCACGAGATCTCCTTCTACTCACCATATCACTCCTGTTCTGCATCAACTTCACTGGCTCCCTGTCAAGTTCCGCATCGAGTTTAAAATTCTTCTGCTAACCTTTAAAGCTATTCATGATTTAGCCCCCCCATACCTGTCTAACCTTCTCCACATTGTCACCCCTTCCCGTACTCTTAGATCATCCTCCTCAATTAAATTGACTGTTCCTTCCGCTCGTCTTTCCACAATGGGGAACAGAGCTTTCAGTCGTTCTGCCCCCCGACTTTGGAATGCACTGCCTCCTGAGATTAGAAACATTAATTCATTCTCTCTGTTTAAGTCTTCAGTTAAATCTCATCTTTTAAACTTGCCTTCTCTATGTAAACACTGTACTGTATTCTGTGTTGAGTGTTGTGTAAAGTGTACGGTGTCCTTGAGTGTTTGAAAGGCGCCTATAAATAAAATGTATTATTATTATTATTATTATTATTATTATTATTATTATTATTATTATTATTATTATTTGTCTTATGACTGTGTATTTTTGTTAATGTTCATAATAAAGGTCATTTTAAAAATAAATATCTATCTATCTATCTATCTATCTCTCTATCTATCTATCTATCTATCTATCTATCTCTCTATCTATCTATCTATCTATCTATCTATCTATCTATCTATCTATCTATCTATCTATCTATCTCATTTGTATGTCAGCCTTTCCCTTTGCCTGTGCAGTCGCCCCCTCTTTTCAGACCCTCTCTTGTGACTCAGAGCTGTAGTTAAATAAATGCACCATAAAGTCAGCAGCAGAAAGCGCCCCCCTGCACAGTAACTAGCATACTGTCTCGGCCGCACCAGGAGGTCATGATGCAGGTACAGAAATCTGTAATGTAATTTAACAAGCAGCAGCCTCCGGACCCCCGGTAATACACACCACAGACCCTGTGCGTCACGTCGCATTTCTACGATTCGATTCCCGGCTTGTAATTGGTGCCTGCGAGGCATTCAGCCAAACGTGTAAACCCGCCCTTGCTAACCGGCCGCCCCTCCGATATAAGACCCTTCTCTTGGAAAGTGAGAGCCAGTCGAGGAGTTCGAAGAGGCGGCGGCGTGCAGGGTCGTTCAGTGCTGAGGGTCGCACCAGAGACAGTCAACTAGGGGGTCGTGCACCTTCCGCACGCCGGAGAGACTCCTTTATGGTGGGACTGATGGCGTGACAGGTGAGGAAGGAGGAGGAGACTACGGCGGCAGCGGCTTCTTTCATGGCGCTTAGCAGGGCTGCTGAAAATGGAGAGCCGTCCGAAATGGATTACAGAAAGGAGTTCTGTGCGGAAACAATAAAGGAGAAGACTTTGTGGATTTTCTTTATTTCTTCATCAGCATGGAAAAGGAGCTGGAAAATATTTGCACTTGAATTCGGTTTAGTTTAAAATTTAGTTTTTCTTTTTCAGTATTAAAATGAAATTGATGACAGTAGCCCAATTTCCGCCAGCACCCTGTTGGCTAACAGTACTGGTGGCGGTCATTGTTAACTCGGGGCTCGACCGATCCGGTATGGAAATTTGTATTGCTGTCCACATTTCGATTTGGCAAAATTTGACACTGGATGCCCATCCTGATGTAACCCTCCCCATTTATATCATTCAGTAAAACTGATTTATGGGACTTTTTCCTGAGAAGAGCTCCATGGTTTTAAATCATTTTTTAAAAATCCAATTCTTGTTATTCAAAGATTGGTCACACCTTTCTCTAAAGAGCCCATCATGTCCTCAAGCTTTTCATTTTAATCTTAGGCTGTGCCATTTGTGAATATCCGCTTTGCCAGTCACACAGCTGCTATGGCACTGACAGCCAGTCACTGCACTTGAACTGATTAACTTATTTATTTAATGATATAACAATGTGATGACAGGGAATCTTACATCCACTATTGAACAATCATTAAAAACTGCTAAAGAGACAACTTTAAATGCATTAATGAAAAAAAGAAAAACATGTCTGCTTGAATATTTTGTGCTAAATACTTTAGTGCAGCAACCCTACTAGAAAGAATAGCAGCGAGGATTATAAAGATGATCCAAAATCATTTAAATGTGGTTTTTAAAAGAATTTAGAATGTTTTAACAATTATTTAAAATACTATTAAACAGTTTGCATAGGCAGCAAGTTCTTCAGACCCAAACTTGATTCCTTTACTAAAGTTCTAAGTTTCTCTGTTTTTCTAGAATTGAGCACAATGCTGTTCTCTGAAGTATTAATTGTGTTCTCTATGAGGTGAGCAGCTGCGGCTAATGAGACTTCACAAATATTAACAAATGTCAGTCTAAAGCAGCAAATCCTACGTTTAATTGTGGACATCAAACCTCATTTGACCTTCTCAGTCGTCCATTTCAGTTCCTCACAGTCACCTCAGTGTCATTTAGTGAGCCAGCAGTGTGAGGAGTGAAGGCCGACTGCTCCGTCTGCACTCGTCTGTCATCTGCTGCCTTATTGAGGAGGAGTGCGGATTAAAGTGCAGGAATAGGAAACATTAACTTCACAATAAAATGAAGAGTTTAGTTTGACACAAAAGTAAAATAATAAAGGAACATTTCATAGAATTTGACTCTTAAACAAATCTCCACCTGCCTGACCAAAGCTGAACAGAATGTTGGCCGTCCTCTGAGATCAGCTGTGGAGATTTTAGTTGTGAACTTTGAAAGTCTCTGTAAATTGTAATTCCAGATGTTAAAAGATTTTTATAATTCCGAGTATTAGGTAAACTTCAGAACATGACTTAACAATTCATTTTAATTTGTCAATCCAACAATACTGTATACCATCATACAGCACAGCACAGTATATGGGGTAGAATGTTGGGTTTCTTTGTTACCATTTGTTTTTAAGAACGTATATCATTTCTTAGTATTTCTATTTCTATTATTTGTATAATAATATTTTTGATTCATTTGGTCACATGAATCATATTTTTAAGGTCTG
>NC_053156.1:2480973-2501585 GCF_016835505.1 Polypterus senegalus | reverse complement strand
CAGGCAACAAGAGATCATTTGTGTAAGTGATTTAGAAGGAAAATATGGGCAAGACTCAAAGTTTCAGTAGATTTCAAGGTTGTATGGTAGTGGATGCTAGACGCATATCAGGAAGAGCAGCACTGCTTGGATTGTAATGTAGAACAATGTCACCGGTCTTTTGAAAATGGACAAACACCCAAAATTCACCCAGGCTATAGCAGTCATGTGGTCCAAAATTGACTGCTAATATAAGCGAATAAAAGGTGACTGCATAATAGCAGACTACTAAATAGAATAGTAGCTGCTGGTGCTACAAAGGGCTTATAAGGACCCCCACAACACCATGTCCCTCAGCCCATGACAACAATATGTTGTTGCAGTGGGTAAATGCACATTAGCTCAGGAGAGTAAATGAATGTGTCAGTAATGGAGTTGGATGGTGGTCTCTGATATGGTGCTGGGAATTTTCATGTCATATATTATGTCCCTTGATACCAGCAGTGATCCATAAATGGCCTTCCAGCAGATTAATACTCTACACTGCAAGGCTAAGAGAGATGTAAAATAATTGCAGAAATATAAAAGTGACATTTTCATACACAGCCCTCCTTAATCAACTGGTTTTAGCCCAATTGTGCACCTGTTGGATGAGATGGATAAAGCTGTAGTGCACCTAGAGTGTATGATATGATGGGATCAAGCTGGCCTAATGTTAGTGCACTTAAGAAAACAGCCATTTACTCTATTATTATTAAATGTTTTGAAATACTTAAAGGCACTTTTTCTCTGCTTCTAGATCCTGCATCCACTGAGAAACAAACTCTAGGTGCTGATACCTTCACTACTGTATAGTGAAGTCTAAGCTAACCAGTGGTTCCTTAAAAGGAAAATACTGATTTCCATTATTCATTTTCTGCCCACCATCCCCAACAAGCCTCATTTTGACAAGCAGACAGCTTCCCACAGTGCTCTCATCTTAAACATGTATTTAATGTGACTTTGAGCTGCAGGTGGAAATTAGTATAAATCACGGCTTCAGTTATTCTTGTGAAGTCTGATGCTGTCAAGTGTCTGTTAGGCAAAAATCAAAGCTCACAGCTTTTAGAAGTACAGGCTTCAAAGGAAAAAGAAAAAAATTATTTATTAAGAAGTAATTTTCAATAAGTGTTAGTAGCTTCATTATCACTGTGATGATTAACTGAACTCTGCTCACATTGATGCTATTTTTAGTGTCATAAATGGCACAATTAAACACATTTAAGATTGAAATAATAAAATTAAGGTTTTTTTCTTAAATCATGTTATTTTTCCTCTACGGAAAAATGGTAAATAAAAATAGAGATGGATAGATGGATTGAATTATAATCATTAAAATGTGGTAACAGGGAGCAAATTGGATTCATGATTTCTATTATCCCCCGCTACAGTTACATCACCTTCTGTGCTGAGACTAAGGGAAAGTCCAGTCCCTCCTAAAGTCTAGTGAAGAAGGTACATTTCCTTGTACTAGACATAAAGAAGATTGAAACATTCCACCCTTATACCTACCTCCTAAGCAACCTGCTGCAACCTCACAAGCAGACACCAAGTCACTGACATTCTGATGCAGTCAAGAGCACAGAATGTGAGGTGCTAATCACACATTGCTACAAATGACTCCAGTGCAGCTACAAATGACTCCAGTGCAGACAGAAGATACAAAATCACATGAGAAAAAAGAAAAAATTTAGTCCTCATTTTCCTAAACAAGACACAGTCCAAGTCTAGATTTCCCCTTCATATTATCCACAAAAACCACTTATCAGAGGTTGATAAGTCAAATGCCTGCTTATAAGAATACTAACTTCACTCTTATTCCAAAAAAGCATGTAACAATGGCCAAAAACTAAAACAGGAAGGATTTTAGAAAGATTTGTGTCAAAGCACCTATTGGGGAGCTTTGTGCTCAGTAGCTAGTACAAAAAATGCAAAATTAGCAAAGATACTTCAGCACACACAACAAACCTACACCCCCTGCCCTGCGACAGAAGAAAGCTGTCTACAAAGTTCAGGCGTGCTGTCCAGTGAAATGTACAAAAGACATTGCTTCATAACATCATCAACATAATGGGTACATGCCACCATAAACGCAAACGATGCCTTTAAATGATCACAGTGACAAGACGTGGAGGTGTACTTAAACAACTCTTAACACCTTCCCAGCATTACTTGCTCCTTGTCATCACTTAATCAATCAATTATAATTTAGTGTACATCATTACAAGATGCTTTAAAGAACACAAAAATACCGTTTAAAGAAACAAATTGCAATTTAACTTAATTCAAATATGTACTGCAATAACACAAGGAATTAAAAAGTGATGATTTTGTTAATTTCAATTATTTCACACCAGTTTAAAGTTTGCAGTCTCCTTGGTGAAACTAATCACAAATCAAAAATGAACATTTGGACTGTAAATTTGCTTGTGACTAACCGCCATTACAATAATTGGCTAGTAAGTTGAAATGCTTTTTTGATCATTTCAGATCCAAAACACTACACAGTGGTTATGAAGTAATTACTTAAAAATCATTTAAACATCCTAAAGTAGTTAGAAAATTCTTCTTTCGAAAAATACAAAAATATGCATGCTAAACTAGAGCCAAGGTAAGAAAGGCGCCTGTTTAGCAAATATTTAATTAAGATGACTAAAGTGTGAAGATCTGAGCTTTGGTACCTTCGCATCTAATAGTGATAATAATATAAATACAGTGGACCCTTGACTTACGAACTCAATTCGTTCGCGAGGGCAGGTTGTAACTCAAGTCGGTTGTAAGTCAAGTCTATTTTTCCCATAAGAAATAATGGAAATACCCATAATGCGTTCCGAACTTCCCACTGCAAGAATTACTTAACCTTTTCATAAAAAAGGGTTGTATAATGTGCATAATTTACCAAAACACCAGTAATTTTTCTAATGTACTAACCAAAAAGTTACAAAAACTGCCTAGCCTACCAGAAACAACAATTTCATACTGTACTCACCATTTCATTTAATATCTTTGGGCTGCAGGAAGGGAGGAGGAGGAGAATGAAACGGAAGGTGGTTATTGTTTAGAAGGAGCCTCCTTATGCAAATCTTTTCTTTGTAAAATTGTCGAAATGGTGGATTTCGACATGCTGTACATACCATACCATACCATATTTATTTGTTGAGCGCTTAAAAACACAGCATTACAACTGACCAAAGCGCTGTACAGTTACAACAAGCAGGACTAAAAGCAAAATATTAAAAATAAACATTAAGAGAGAATTAAAACAGAGATACTAAAAACAGGTCAAGGGACCAAATAAAATAGAGAAAATAGCAAAAGGCAAGTGGAAAATGAAACAGGTTAAGAATTAAAAGCCAATGTGAAGAAGTGCGTTTTAGTGAGATTTGAATGTGGCGACTGAAGCGGCTTGCCTAACCACTAAGGGCAGGGAGTTCCAGAGCCTGGGTGCACAGACGGAGAAAGCCCTTTCACCACGAGCTTTAAAACGTGCCTTGGGAACGGTTAGGAGCAGCTGATCTGTGGATCTAAGAACACGAGGGGGATTGTGACAATGGAGCAAGACACAAAAATAGGCGGGGGCTAGACCGTTTAATGCCTTATAGGTTAGGAGGAGAATCTTAAAATCGATTCTGAATCTAACCAGCAGCCAGTGTAGGGTTTTCAAAATCGGTGAAATGTGTTGGATTCTGCTACTTCCAGTTAGAAGCCTTGCAGCCGCATTTTGAGCCAGTTGGAGTCTAGAAAGCGTGGCTTTACTGATACCAAAACGGCAGGAATTAGAGTAGTCAAGCCGGGACGTAATGAATGCATGAATTACTGATTCCAGGAGGTGGTTAGAAAGAATAGGCTTGAGTTTGGCGATTCGCCTTAGATGGAAAAAGCAGGATTTTACTGTGCTGTTGACTTGAGCATCCATTTTCAGGAACGTATCCATTTTGATTCCAAGATTGGAGACAGACGAAGTTACTGGAATGGGAAGAGAAACGAGGCCAAGGGGTGGAGCCTGTACATACCATATTAATTTCCCAAAAATCAGCATTAGAAAATCAGGTGAGCGTCATACACGAGGAAACTTCTTCTGCTTGGGCTCGTTCGCCCACTCGTGCTCTCTCTCGCTCGCTTGCTCGCCCACTCGTGCTCTCTCGCTCGCTTGCTCGCCCACTCGTGCTCTCTCTCGCTCGCTTGCTCGCCCACTCGTGCTCTCTCTCGCTCGCTTGCTCGCTCACTCATGCACTCTCTCTCGCTCGCCCACTCGTACTCTCTCTCTCACGCTCGCTTTCGCCCACTCGTACTCTCTCTCTCTCGCTCGCTTGCTTGCCCACTCGTACTCTCTCTCTCTCGCTCGTTTGCTCGCCTACTCGTACTCTTTCTCTCGCTCGCTTGCTTGCTCACCCACTCGCGCTCTCTCTTGCTTGCTCGTGCACTTGCACGACAGTGCTCGCTCTCTCTCTAAACACTTCCTATACAATCACAGCGCGCATCGTACACGGGGCAAAACTTTTTTTGCAATTTTCGCAAAATTAGGGTGCGCGGTAGATGAATAAATACGGTATTAGTGGAATCGGTCACATGAACACTACTCTCATATTTCCGCACAATTTCCTTCTTCGTTTCGATTGTGATCGCTTTCTTTACCTTCGTTACCTTCTCTTCCTTCCTTAGCAATTATGCGTCTTGCGTGCCATGGTCTTAGTGAATTATATATATAGATAAATCACTGCACTGACCGAAATTACGTCCACAAACACATGTATCTGGGCTCTGACTGACGCTTACGAACACTTTCGGCTGTTTGTTTACAATCGCACAACCGGATACACATGACTGCATTCGGGTCGTAATGCAACACGTTGGTCGTAAATCAAAACAAAAATTTTGGTCGTAAATCAAGTTGTTCGCATGTCAGGCCAGTCATATGTCAAGGGTCGACTGTAGTAAGGTGGTAAATTTTAATGTTAAAGTAAGAGCTGTTGCTGACATAGTCACACCTAAAAACAGAGTTAAAAAAATCCTCCAGCACTGTTACACCATGGAAGATACGGGGGTCTCCCCTGACTGTCTTATGACTGCATTTGTTAAACCCCTACTCAAGAAAAATAACCTTGACTCCTCTGTTTTTGAAAATTTTAGACCTATTTATAACCTGTCTTTCTTAACACTAGAATTACCAGAGCCTACGAAAAAACTCGTAATTCCGTCCCACCTTAAACTGCTTCCTAAATCCCTTCACACCTCTCCGCCAGCGCCCTTTGTCTTCTAAATGTGCTGATAAAGAGAAGCTTGGAGCAGCCGGCTATTCCATCCCCCCACCAATTTAGAACGTGCACGAACTTCAGCTTGATTGAGTATCTGGGAGTGAAGTGGAGTTTTAGAGTGGATATAATAGATCGTTGTTTGGAACACATGCATTTCATGTCTGTTCCGTTTCTACAGTACTCTGTGTCAACACATTGTTAAAACAGAAACGTTTTTTATATTCTAGTAGTAGATGACAAAATGTAGGCATAAACTATATAGTGTATGAAGCCTGAAGTCCAAATAGCAAAGAAACATTTTCACAAGAATAACACAATTGCGCTTTTATTCAAAAATATAACTGCAGAAACAAAAGCCGCCTTAACATGCGACATTGACAGCAGTTTATTGTAACTGCCTCCGTGGTTCGATAGACTCAGCCCCCGCTTGGGAATCAAGAGGTCACGAGTTCAATCCTGCACCCCTCCGTTTTGAGAAGTAAACTGCTCTTAGTCTTACTGTTTTAGAATAAAAGCATACATTTGATTTCAGTCTGTAACAGCCGGTGCAATTTATGATCCTTGTAAAGGTTAGCTTTTTTTTTTTTTAATTCATTTTTCATTCTCTCAGTCGCGTTCAGAATCAATCCATACAACCCCATCTGACACGGCTGTTTTCACTAAAGACGTGCTATAGCTCTGCAGTGTACCACGATGCATACTAACGCCCACCCCCCGGGTTCTGACACACAAACTCTGGCGAAGCTGCCTTCTTCGTATCTCACCGTCACTTGATTTTCTTTTTATTCAGTTTTACTGAGTGTTCCTGCCAGTCCCCGCATGTTGCTGTATGCTGTTTCTTTTGTACTCCAGGACATGCAGAGGAAAGAATGGTAAAGAGCAGTAACTTCGGCGCTATATGCAATCATCAGACACTCCCCATCTGCCCGTGTCCTTCAAACACAGGAACATATATTGGTGTAAAAGTATAACAAAAGTGCACTTTTATTCAAGTGCACTTTTTCCATCGCCTTTTCCTGTAAGAAGCAATGTACACACTTCTCTCTATGCTGTGGTTTCTATTACACACCTAAAAGAATACATGTGAAAATATCCAGCATACAGCAACATGCGGGGACTGGCAGAAGCACTCAATAAAACTGAATAAAAAGAAAATCAAGTGACGGTGAGATACGAAGAAGGCAGCTTCGCCAGCGTCTGTGTGTCAGAACCCTTTTTTTGTGCGTTAGTATGCATCGTGGTACAACGCAGAGCTATAGCGCGTCTGTATTCTGTTTCTTTTGTACTCCAGGGCATGCAGAGGAGAGAATGGTAAAGAGCAGGAAGTTCGGCGCTATATGCAATCATCAGACACTCCCCATCTGCCCGTTGTTTTGTTATACTTTTACACCAACTTATGTTCCTGTGTTTGAGCATGCTCAAATGGGCATGCTCAAAAAATACACGTGTAATGCCATGAAAAGTGCACGCAGACACTTCACTTCGCAAACAAAACAAGTGCACTTTTATTCAAAACTACCTGTATAACTGAAGAAAAAAGAAAGCAAGTTACAGTAGGCGATTGATACGACAGCTTGCATGGTGCAATGCTAAGAAGTGCTGATTTTCATTCCGTGCTATATAAAATAATCACATTCAAATATTAACAGTTCCCACACACCCAAGGACGTCCTTCCTACATTTACGACACGTGTACTTGTTGCCGTGTACACACCTCTCTGTGCTATGGTTCCTATTACACTGAATGAGCACCTGACACTGTACTTTCTTCCCTGGGGGAAGGTCCCGCATCAGAGAATTTCCAGTTCCTGCATAAATTCACACCCGATCTGACGCTGTTCGTTTTCAAATAATATTGCATTAGTGCGATTATATTTTCACATATATTGTCTCTTTCTTTCAGGTGTGTAATAGAAACCACAGCATAGAGAAGTGTGTACATTGCTTCTTACAGGAAAAGGCGATGGAAAAAGTGCACTTGAATAAAAGTGCACTTTTGTTATACTTTTACACAAATATATGTTCCTGTGTTTGAACGACACGGGCAGATGAGGAGGGCGGGGCGTTAGTATGCATCGTGGTACACTGCAGAGCTATAGCGCATCTTTAGTGAAAACAGCCGTGTCAGATGGGGTTGTATGGATTGATTCTGAACGGTACTGAGAGAATGAAAAGTGAATTAAAAAAAAAAAAAAGCTACCCTTTACAAGGATCATAAATTGCACCGGCTGTTACAGACTGAAATCAAATGTATGCTTTTATTCTAAAGCAGTAAGACTAAGAGCAGTTTACTTCTCAAAACGGAGGGGCGCAGGATCGAACTCGTGACCTCTTGATTCCCAAGCGGGGGCTGATTCTATTGAACCACGGAGGCAAATACAATAAACTGCTGTCAATGTCGCATGTTAAGGCAGCTTTTTGTTTCTGCAGTTATATTTTTGAATAAAAGCGCAATTGTGTTATTCTTGTGAAAATGTTTCTTTGCTATTTGGACTTCATACACTATATAGTTTATGCCTACATTTTGTCATCTACTACTAGAATATAAAAAAACGTTTCTGTTTTAACAATGTGCTGACACAGATTACTGTAGAAACGGAACAGACATGAAATGCGTGTGTTCCAAACAACGATCTATTATTTCCACTCTAAAACTCCACTTCACTCCCAGATACTCAATCAAGCTGAAGTTCGTGCACGTTCTAAATTGGTGGGGGGATGGAATAGCCGGCTGCTCCTAGCTTCTCTTTATCAGCACAATTAGAAGACAAAGGATGCTGGCGGAGAGGTGTGAAGGGATTTAAGAAGCAGTTTAAGGTGGGACGGAATTACAAGTTTTTTCGTAGGCTCTGGTAATTCTAGTGTTAAAAGACCCATTGTCCGCAGAAATCCGCGAACCAGCGAAAAATCCGTGATATATATTTAGATATGCTTACATTTAAAATCCGCGATGGAGTGAAGCCGTGAAAGTCGAAGCGCGATACAGCGAGGGATCACTGTAATGTGCAGATAGGTGTGTGATGGACAAGTCAAATACAGTTACAGTTGTGTGAGGTAGACAGAATGAGGTGAACCATGGTTATAAACTCCAGTCAGTTATTTAGGAGTCTAATGGCCTTGGAAAAAAAAGAGTTATTTAGCCTGGAAGTCTTGCATTTCATACTTCTATACATCCTGCCTGAGGGTAGAAGTGTGATCAGTTTGTGTTGGGGGTGGGTGGGCAGTTCTCCTGCGGACTCTGCAGTTGTAGATGCTCTAAGGAGAGGGCAGTGGGGTCCTGGTGATCTTCCCAGCAGTCTTTACCACTCTCTGCAGGCATTTGCGGTCCATAGCAGTAGTGTTGCCATACACACACACAGATGCAGCTGGTCAAGATGCTCTCAACAATGCAGCTGTAAAAGTTGCAGAGGATCTTAGTCAACATACCAAACTTCCTTAGCCTGCTCAGAAAGTAAAGACACTACTGGGCCCTCTTGACCAAGTGTCCAAGTGAAGTCCTCATTGATGTAGACGCCCAGGTATTTAATGTTGCTCACCCTCTTCACTTCAAGCCCCTGGATGAACAGTGGACGGTGAGGACTCCTCTCCTTCCTCATGTCCATTATCATCTCCTTTGTCTTGTCAGGTATGAGTGCCAAAGATTAAATATATACACTATAGGTTTGTGTGTGCTTTAACAACAAAACTCCAAAAATACTGGAAATATTAGTAAGTACTGGTATATAGACATGTACAAAACCATACATAAATGATTCGTGATGTTGCCTGGTATGAAGCACTTTAAAGGTAATACAGGCATATTAACTGAAAGCAAAACAACATTTTCTAAACCATCTTCCTGTGGGATGCTGTAGTACAAAAAGATAGATATAGCTTGATTTTTAAATGTTTTCTGAAAAATGTTGTCATTTCAGTTTCTTATACCAAAGCTTGGGTTGGTCAAATGAGAAATGATCTGTCCCTATTTTACATGTATGATGTCACCTATAGACACCTAAACCTGTTTTTTGACCATGACCAAAATTATTTTAATGGCTCCTGTAATCAGACTTCTGTGCATTACCCATCAGCCCATTCATTAAGAGAATATCAAAAAAGTTACAGAGTGAAAAGAGAGTAATGATGGGTGAAATAGTTCCCCGGGCAAGATGATTTAATAGCTAGGTCAGGTTAATAATGGCTACTGTACAGCTGCATAAATGATGTAACTGTAATCAATACAAATCTTTACATATGGCTCAAGGGGCATAACAATGTATTGACCTGTTTTACACCAAAAAAGGGATTAAAAAAGAACCTGGATTCAGCGACACTGAGTTATTAGGACAAAAAAATATGACAGTTGCTTGGATACCAGTGAACCATATCTCTTGAAATGCAGCATATAATGAACGAGACCAAGGTAAAATGGAAACAAAGTGACAAGATCAAAGGTACTGAGAAAGACATGCTCCAGGCTATGATGTGACAGTTGTGATTATCAAGCATAGAAAGAAGAAGTTAACCTGTATTCTTTCTATCTTTTTATCTACTAAAAAATTTTGTTATTACTGCAACTTAATTTCAAAAACAGTTGGTGAAGATGACCTCAAATTGGTCTTTCTAATGTCCCATCTTATAATTTTACATGCTTTCCCTAAAATGAAAACTTAATTTGGAGGAGATATTTACAGCTACAAAAAAATTACGTCAAAATTAATGAATCTATGCAATAAAAATTTTAAAAGTGCTGTACTCAACATTGGCAAATATGCTTCACTACTGAAAAGGCTATTGTGATAAAAGAAGGAAAATGAGAGATAGAATAAATTTAAGTACAGAAAACTAATGCTTCCATCCAAAAAAGTGCTGATATACTTACAATAACAAAAAACAGACACTGGACAAGAGAAGTCTAGTCTAGAATTAATCATTTTGAAGATCATTTGAAAATTAGGGATCAATCAGAAAACTTGTGGACAAACCTCTCTGTCAGCTACTATAACAAAAAGGGTTCAAAAGAGAAAGAACAAATTAGAAGTAGCACATCACTATCTTCTTCACTACAGTACACACCAAACTCCTTCATGACTGTGAACAACTAATAAATATAATATATAAAATGTCAACAGATAATCAAGTCCAGTACAGTGATTCATTAGACTTTAAGGCAGGCAATTTCATTACTGTTCTTTAAAAAGATTTAGACTCCAACTCTGACCCTGACTTCTCAATTTCTGGTACCACAAACTCCTACTCAGACTCCTCTATATGTAATTAGACCCTTACATTTTTTTATGTTGTTTGAAAGTAAAACAAAATGCAGGATAAACGGCACTTCATCACTGCCAGTTTGAATCATCACCTTTAAAGTTCAAAGGATGTAGCAATGTTGTTGTGCCTTCCAAACAGTTTACATTTAGTCAGAGCTGCTACATACGTACTGATTCCAACACCGACTCCAGCTCTAGTACCCAATAATTCCCTCTGACTTTGACTCCACTGTCCCGAAGTCATGTATGGTAGGTTACCTGGCAACTTTAACTTGGCCCTACATAAATGGTTTAGGGGTGTGCATAAGTGTTCTCTCTGTTGCATATGAGTCTGATCCCGCTGGAATGAGATCCAGTCCATAAGACTTTTAAGGCATCTTAACTGTTTTAGGAAGGATCTTGTACTTAAAAGTTTGTCCTATTATGCTATAGTTCGACCATCTCTCACATTTCATTAATATTTCATCTAAATCACATTGAGAATGAATGAAGTAAACTTTGACTTCAAGGACAATTAACTAGTGAAGCATGACAAGTGACTTCTCTTAGCTTTGGCAAGATTTTACAATCTTTGAAAAAATAGTTACAAACTTAAGAAAATAGCTTCATGATGGAAATGTAAGTTTCTCCTAAAACTTTGAGCAAACAACAGATGAAACTTATGAAAATATGAGATTCACTTCTTAAAGGGAAAAAAAACAAAACACTTATACTTTAGAATTAGCTTATAAAATTACAGCAATGTGAGGGTAAAGTTTACTTCAACTACAGGAGAACCTCTGATGATGTTTACTTAGCCTGTATTAAAGCACATATACCGTACATAGATTATGATTAAATGACACAAGCTGCATTTAGACTTAAAAAGTAATGGATTAATGCATCAAATTATAACTGACATATAAAAGGAGGCTGCTGCCACTGGTAATCAATACACCTGACCTTGGAGCTAAGCCTTCAATTACACCAATAGTAAAAAATGCAGAAGAAAATACAAACCGGATTCCAAAAAAGTTGGGACACTAAACAAATTGTGAATAAAAACTGAATGCAATGATGTGGAGAAGGCAAATGTCAATATTTTATTTGTAATAGAACGTAGATGACAGATCAAACATTTAATCCGAGTAAATGTATCATTTTAAAGGAAAAATATGTTGATTCAAAATTTCACGGTGTCAACAAATCCCAAAAAAGTTGGGACAAGTAGCAATAAGAGGCTGGAAAAAGTAAATTTGAGCATAACGAAGAGCTGGAAGACCAATAAACACTAATTAGGTCAATTGGCAACATGATTGGGTATAAAAAGAGCTTCTCAGAGTGGCAGTGTCTCTCAGAAGCCAAGATGGGTAGAGGATCACCAGTTCCCACAATGTTGCGCAGAAAGATAGTGGAGCAATATCAGAAAGGTGCATCTATCATCATCAAACGTGCATAACATCATCCGAAGATTCAGAGAATCTGGAACAATCTCTGTGCGTAAGGGTCAAGGCCGTAAAACCATACTGGATGCCCGTGATCTCCGGGCCCTTAAACGACACTGCACCACACCCAGCAATGCTACTGTAAAGGAAATCACAGAATAGGCTCAGGAATACTTCCAGAAACCATTGTCAGTGAACACAATCCACCGTGCCGTCCACCGTTGCCAGCTAAAACTCTACAGTGCAAAGAAGAAGATATTTCTAAGCAAGATCCACAAGCTCAGGCGTTGTCACTGGGCCAGGGATCATTTAAAATGGAGTGTGGCAAAATGGAAGACTGTTCTGTGGTCAAACAAGTCACGATTCGAAGTTCTTTTTGGGTATCTGGGACGCCATATCATCCGGACCAAAGAGGACAAGGACAACCCAAGTTGTTATCAACGCTCAGTTCAGAAGCCTGCATCTCTGATGGTATGGGGTTGCATGAGTGCGTGTGGCATGGGCAGCTTGCATGTCTGGAAAGGCACCATCAATGCAGAAAAATATATTCAGGTTCTAGAACAACATATGCTCCCATCCAGACGTCATCTCCTTCAGGGAACACCCTGCATTTTTCAACAAGATAATGCCAGACCACATTCTGCATCAATCACAACATCATGGCTGCGTAGGAGAACGATCCGGGTACTGAAATGGCCAGTCTGCAGTCCAGATCTTTCACCTATAGAGAACATATGGCGCATCATAAAGAGGAAGGTGAGACAAAGAAGGCCCAAGACGATTGAACAGTTAGAGGCCTGTATTAGACAAGAATGGGAGAGCATTCCTATTTCTAAACTTGAGAAACTGGTCTCCTCGGTCCCCAGACGTCTGTTGAGTGTTGTAAGAAGAAGGGGAGATGCCACACAGTGGTGAAAATGGCCTTGTCCCAACTTTTTTGGGATTTGTTGACACCATGAAATTCTGAATCAACATATTTTTCCCTTAAAATCATACATTTTCTCAGTTTAAACTTTTGTTCCATGATTTATGTTCTATTCTGAATAAAATATTAGAAGTTGGCACCTCCACATCATTGCATTCAGTTTTTATTCACAATTTGTATAGTGTCCCAACTTTTTTGGAATCCGGTTTGTAATACAAACTGCCATACACTAAAAAATATTAAGCCATTCCACAGTATGTTGCTTTAAAAGTTTCACATCTTCATTAGGGGAAACAAGAATAAGTGATGAGAAACACTTCAAGAAGAATGATGTATGGTGTGCAGTGAGCACTCCTAACTTTTTACTAATCAGTAAAGTGGTATCTTAAATATACCATATTATCACAAATTGAACAAAACAGACGATGTTTACATAATGTACCTGTTCCGACTTACATACAAATTCAGCTTAAGTACAAACCTACAGTCTCTATCTCGTACTTAACCCGGGGACTGCCTGTATGTATGTATATATATGTACTGTATATATATATATATATATATATATATATATATACTGTATATAACGTAACATGATTGTCAATGTCATTGTTTTGTCACTGTTACGAGTGTTGCTGTCATCAAGGATTTGATTATCATTATTTCTTTCAATCAGGTTTATATCTGGAGGACGTGTTGTGTTCAAGTCACATTCTGTATTTGTTAACTGTTGTAAAGATAACAGGTTTCATTGATCGAAGTGTTCACTACCCAAATCACTACTCGTGAATCTAAGATGTTTAACAGGCATTCCCAGGATTAACTTGCGGATTTGCCTGCGAATATCTAGTGGCAGCTTGTCTATGAACTTGTGGAATTGCCTGCAAGTATTTAGCATCAGCGTCTCTATGAACTTGTGGATTTGCCTGCGAGTATTTAGCGACAGCGTGTCTATTAACTTGTGGCTTTTTCTGCAAGTATTTAGTGACAGAGTCTCAAAGTTGTTTACGTCTAGCTGCATCAGAAAATATGCCACAACGTCTGACATGCCTCCTGTAGGAGCCAATCTTAGAAAGTTAAAGTTCAATTCATATTAATGTTTGCTTAATTTGAATAGAATATAAATTCCTTTCATAGTCATAACTTATGGTATAGTCTTTTCACCCTATAGGTTAGCAAGAGATAGAACCTTCTTACTATAACTGAGTAACAGTGTGATAATAAGCTCAGTTTGTTTAGAATAGGTCCCAGTAAAGAGGGACTTGAAAGACCCATTTTTTGGCTTAGAAATGGGATAAGCATACAGTTTTCTGACCGTTTTGAAATGGTTCAGAAATGTTAAGTAAATAGTAACGATTTGAAATGTAGCAAGATTAAGTTTAAAATTGAACTTTTCTTAACATTAATTTCCTCTTTGTTATTTTCATTTTCTTTTTTGTGTGAACCTTTTTTTTTATTTCACAACTTAACTAAACTTTCAAAAACCAAGATATTTTGTCTGTGGAATCATTTCTGCGCGTCAGGCTTTTGTTGAATCCCATTTTTTTTTGAGTTGAAGCTGCAGAACTTTGGTAATTTTGGGAAAACGCAGCTACATTTTCGTCAGAAAACTTGCTAAGGCCTGGAATCTACCATCTGAGAACAGAGGATATTTCTGCTCCAGAACTCGTCAATGAAGAAAAAGAACTAAATCATTCAGAAGGTACTGTGCTCTTGTCTACTATCTTCACATGATTATAAACGAAAGCAAGGTCGCCGCACCTTGAGAAGATTTGAGAGACCGTGATATTATTGAAAAGAGACATTTTGGATGATCGGATGTACTTTAGTCTGAGTCATTGAAGCTTTATCCCAAGGAAGTAATTGCTTTGTTGGAATAGCCCGATTGTGACGAAATTGCTGTCAGGAAACGTCCTGTCATTTGCTCTAATTGTTGCCATGGCAATGTCTAAACAGAGCTCAAGTGAGATCGGCAATGATCTGAGTTCAGACTCGAAGTCAGAAAATATAATTAAAGATCTTAAAAATCACATAAGTCAGAGAGAAGATAAGCTTTCCGTGTTCATAGCTGAGATCGAAAGTCTTAAAAACATTCCAGAAAACCGCTTAATAGTGGCTAAAAGATTTGAAGATTTTTGTGCGACGCACAGAGAACTAGAAGAACTACATGAAAAGCTACTTTATATGTTAAATAAGGAGGGAGCGATTCAGAAACAGAAGACGACATTTGCCGAACGCTTTAAGAAATAGAATGAATTCACTGTCGCTACTACGACTTGGCTAGAATACGCAAATAGACTGTTAGCACATAAAGCTGATGAACAGCTAGTTAATCAGTTCAAAGAGATGCAATTTCAAGAACGGGTTCGTTCAAAGCCAAAAAAACAAAAGACATCACCTCAATTAAAACATACTCTTGATGTTAAACTCGATTCTTTAGCTCAGAAAACCGCAGCCACATCATCACCTTCTACAGCAGTACTGGTTGAACAATCGACACTTGATAGAATCCTACAAAGGTTAGATGAACTAGAGTCTGAAATGCAAATGCGGTCACTAACTACCTCGGCACAGCCACAATTGTACGGACATGGTCTTATGGATCTATTAGCGCAGAATCAAAGGGGCCAACTCGAATGAAGTAAAGCAATCGCCGAAATGGCTAAATCGTTAACTGATCAAAAGACAACACCTGCTCCAGCACCCCCAGCTCCGCGTGGTGAAGTACCTCATAGGCAGGTCCCCTTATTTTCAGGAGACCCATTAGTTTATGCAGTTTTTACCAGAGCCTTTGATAATGCTATTGGGAATGTGCTACAAAATCCTCAAGATAAATTAGATTATTTAATCCAATTCACGAGAGGTCCTGCTCAGGATCTAGTTAAAGGCTGTGTGCGACTACCATCCAGTCTGGGTTAAGAAAAGGCCAGAAAGCAACTTGAAATTTATTATGGTGATGAAGTATTCATAGCTGATGCATACATGGAAAAGGCATTGAAGTGGCCTCAAATAAAACAAAATGATAGTGCAGCTCTAAGAGAATATGCATCTTTTCTTGATAGCTATATAGACGCAATGACAAGTGCAGGAAGTCGAGATGCGTTCAGTAACAACCCAAATATTCCTATAATAATCTCTAAGCTCCCATACACTTTACGAGAGAAGTGGAGAAGCTGGGCTTTTAAATTTAAAGAGAAAAGGAAAGTAGAAGGGCAGGTATTGATGAATTAATTACCTTTCTACATCGCCAGGTGAGGATGATGATGGATCCTTTTTATGGAGATGTTACACAAGGTAACATGGAGAAAAAGGAAAAAACTGACAAAAGTAGGTCTCCTCAGAAGTACGGACAGAGATCAGGAAGTACTTTCATCACCAATATTTCTGATGTAGCCGAAAGGGAGACTCAAGAAATCTCTGTCAAAAATACCGTTAATGATACATGTGCATTTTGCAGTAACCAGCATATTCTCTCCGAATGTAAAAAAATCAAAGAATTGCCACATAAAGAAAGAATAGACTTTTTAAAATCTAAAGGTTTATGTTTTCGCTGTCTCAAACAGGGTCATCTAAATAAGAATTGTAAAAGAGAGAATGAAATGTCAGACATGTTCTTTGCAGCACCCAGATATCCTGCACATTCAAAGGGACGGTAGAGCAGTATTTAAAGCTACGGCTAGTGTGGCAACATCTACTGAAACGGAAACCGAGACTGGAACTTGTACCTTTACAGGGGCTGGAGAAGAATGTGCACTGCAAGTAGTTCCTGTTAAGGTAAAATCCAAGAAAAGCGAAAGGTATGTAGAAACATACGCCTTTATAGACCTCGGCAGTACAGTAACAATTTGCACTGAAAGGCTCCAGAGACAACTGAGCCTTCAAGGAAAAGGACGCAAGTATTCCTCAAAACTATGAGTAATTACGATGATGATTCAAAAATGCTAACCCAATGTTCTGTTTTATCAGATTTACAAGTCTGTGGTCTCAATGATGTTGAATATATTGATTTGCCAAAGGTCTTCACACAGGTCTCCATTCCAGTGAACAGAGAAAGCATTCCACTACAAGAAGATATCGATAAGTGGGCATATCTTAAGGAGGTACGTCTAACTCGTATTGACTCTGAAGTTGATCTTTTAATAGGAATCAACTATCCAGAAATCTTCAAGCAGTCAGGAATCATACCTAGCCAAGGAAGTGGACCTCACGCTATGAAGACTGCACTTGGATGGGTAGTTGGTGGACCATACAAAGAAGTAGATGACCTCTCAAAACAAAGTGGTAAGACACCTAAACATTCAATCAATCGTGTCTCAATAACAGAAATTGAAGATATGCTGCTGCAACAGTATAACACAGATTTTCCAGAGCGCAACTATGAAGAAAAGAGGAAATGTCACAGAAGACATCAAGTTCATGCATAGCTTCAGAATCTACAAGACTGGTAGGTGGCCACTATTGTTTAAATTTGCCTCTGAAGGACGAATCACTTAAAATGACGAATAACCGCTGCATTGCTGAACAGCGTGCTATTGGACTCAAAAGAAAATTGAGCAAAAACTCAGGTTTCCACGGAGACTATAAAGCCTTCATGAAAGATATTATAGACAATGGCTATGCTATTAAAGTACCCAAAAAAGGCCTGAATTACAATGAAGGCAGAGTGTGGTACATCCCACATCACGGTGTATATCATCCAAAGAAAAATAAGATTCGAGTAGTATTTGACTGCACTGCCACCTACCAGGGGATTTCACTTAATGAACAATTACTAAAAGGCCCTGACCTAACTAACACACTCATTGGCGTCCTTACAAGATTCAGAAAGGAGCCAGTAGCCTTAATGGCAGACATTAAGTCAATGTTCTACCAAGTTAAGATACCAGACAAAGACACAGATCTTTTACGTTTTCTATGGTGGCCTGAAGGTAATCTAAGTAAAGACCTAGAAGAATTCAAAATGACAGTACATCTTTTTGGTGCTACTTCTTCACCCAGTTGTGCTTCTTATGCTTTATGAGAACACAGAAGATGCCAGAGATACATTTCCTGACGAAGATGTTAACACCATTCTCAACAACTTCTACGTGGATGACTGTTTAAGGTCAGTGACACAGAAGAACAAGCAATAAAGCTGGCAAAGGACCTCCAAGCTCTATGCCTCAAAGGGGGATTCCATTTGACTAAGTGGGTGAGTAACAACAGAGCAGTTTTATTGTCCATACCTGAAGAAGACAGAGCTCATGAACAAAAGGACTTAGATTTGAGCCACAGTCTCCTTCCCACAGAGCGTGCCCTGGGCATCCAGTGGTGCACAGAAACTGACAGTTTCAAATTTCAGATTAAGTTGCAAAACAAGCCCGCTACAAGGCGTGGTATCTGTCTGTTGTTAGCTCAGTTTATGATCCACTTGGTTTCTAGCACCTGCTTACTGCCAGCAAAGCTTATTCTAAGAGACTTATGTAAAGAGAAATGTGGGTGGGATGAAGAAGTAGAAATCAAACACATTCAGAAATGGAAAAAATGGATGGATGATTTGAAGTTACTTACAGACTATAAAGTGAACAGATGCTTCAAACCTACTGGGTTTGGAACCATAAAGACAGCACAAATGCACCATTTTGCAGATGCTAGTGAAGATGGATATGGCACTGTCACTTACCTTGTTTTAAAAATGAAGAGGGCAAAAGGCATTGTTCATTCCTGATGGGCAAGTCAAGAGTTGCACCATTGAAACAGGTCACAATTCCACGAATGGAGCTGACAGCAGCCGTTGTGGCAGTTAAAATGGACAAAATGCTTAAAAGTGAACTTCAAATGCCCTTACAAGAATCTACATTCTGGACTGACAGCACCACGGTGCTAAAATACATCTCAAATGAAAGCACTAGATTCAAGACCTTTGTTGCAAAAAGAATCTCCGTGATCAGAGATCATTCACAACCTTCACAGTGGAGGTATGTCACATCTGTCCTTAATCCGGCTGATCAAGCTTCTAGAGGGCTGAGCATAGAAAACTTTCTCAAGAACACCACATGGTCACATGGTCCAAGTTTCTTATTGAAGTCAGAACGTGAGTGGCCAAAAAGACCAGATCAACCGAATGATTCACTCTTTGAAGATGATCCAGAAATTAAAATTTGTGCAGTTAACATGACAAGAGTAGAGAGGGACGAACCCATCAACAAACTAATCACTTACTTTTCAGATTGGCATCGCTTGAAGAAAGCAGTAGCTTGGTTTCTCAAGTTTAAAGACATACTTTGCACTTAAGAAATGAAAGAAAAACATTTCAACTAGAAGCCAGTAAAATTAAAGGTAATCCAAAAGAACAAGAATCACTAATCACAAAACACATGAAAAATATAAACGGACTTTAAAACCAAGTACAATTTCTCTAGATGACTTAGTTAAAGCTGAAACAGAGCTTATCCGTCTAAGTCAACAGCAAGAATTTCCCGAAGAATTAAAAGCTCTAAAGAAAAGACTTGTGTTAAAAGAACAGTCAAATCTATAAACTCGACCCGATCATACAAGATGGAATATTAAGAGTTGGAGGAAGACTCTGTAAAGCTGCAATGCCCGAAGAAGCTAAACATCCTGCAATTCTACACAAGCATTCACATGTTGCTTCTCTCATATTGCAGCACATTCATAAACGTCTCGGACATTGTGGACGCAACTATGTGCTCGCACAATTACGCCAGAAATACTGGATACCTCAAGCAAATTCAGCTGTCAGAAAAATCATTTCAAAGTGCACAACATGCAGGAGACACAATGCGAAAACAGTGTGAGCAGTGAGCAAAAATGGCAGATTTGCCAGAAGATCGTCTAGCATCAAACCAACCACCGTTCACTAATGTTGGAGTTGATTATTTTGGCCCCTTCCTAGTCAAAAGAGGAAGAAGTTAGTCAAGAGGTACGGAGTAATCTTCACATGTCTAACAACCAGAGCGCGACATAGAGATTGCACATAGCTTAGACACTGATTCTTGTATCCAAGCCATACTCCGATTTATGGATAGAAGAGGACAAGTTAAAATCATGCGCTCAGACAATGGAACAAATTTTGTGGGAGCAGAAAGAGAGCTACGAGAAGCTATTAAAAAACTAGAACACAAAAAAATCAGTGACGCCATGATGCAAGAACAAATCAAATGGATTTTTAATCCACCATCAGCCTCTCACCAAGGTGGAGTGTGGGAAAGACAAATCAGAAGCATAAGAAAGATTTTAAATTCAACACTAAACCAACAAACACTCGATGATGAAAACCTTCCTACAATGATGTGTAGAGTGGAATCAATACTCAATAACAGACCCCTTACGAAGACATCAGATGATCCAAATGATTTGGAACCACTCACACCCAATCACTTGTTATTATTGAAGACAAAACCGGAAATACCGCCTAAACTCATTTCAGAAAATTAACCATACCCAAGAAGACGCTGGAAACAAATTCAATACATGGCCGATTTGTTTTGGAAAAGATGGACAAAAGAGTATTTGCCAATACTTCAAAAACGTCAAAAATGGCTTGCACCAAGAAGAAATTTTGAACCAGGGGACGTTGTTCTAATTGTAGATAAAGCTACACCTCGCAATTCCTGGGTAATGGGTCGAGTCATCAAGACAATGCCAGATGCCAAAGGTGCAGTCAGAAGAGTTTGTGTGCAAACCAAAACCAGCACACTGGACAGACCCGTGAATAAACTGTGCCTGCTTCAAGAAA
>NC_053156.1:2455962-2480473 GCF_016835505.1 Polypterus senegalus | reverse complement strand
CCATGGAAGCTGTTGTATTGTCCTTGAACCTTTTGTAAAAGTGTTTATTTGATCTTTGGACTTCAGGCTTCACACATTCTCTAGTTTATGCCTATATTTTGTAACATTTATTACTAAAATATGAAAAAAGTTGTCTGTTTTAACAATGTGTTTACGCAGATTATTGTAGAAATGGAACACACATGAAATGTATGTGTTCCAAATAACAATCTATTATTTCCACTCTAAAACTCCATCACTTCACTCCCAGATAATCAAACAAAGCATGAGCTGGGAAAAGTTTGTGAATGTTCTACGACAGTGAGGGGATGGGATAGCAGGCTGCCTGCTGCTTGTCTTAATTGGCACATTTACAGGACAAAAGACGCTGACGGAGAGGTACAAATGGATTTAAGGTGAGCTGGATTTACAAGTTTTTTCATAGGCTCTGGTAATTCTAGTGTTAAACATTAAAATCAAAAGTATTCCACAGTTAGGAAAACTTTACACTCTGCTGGGAAGGCACATTTCAGTATCCAAAGCCAGCAGCAGCCACATGGCTTCAGCATGTCTTTGTTAGTAGGCCTGAGTGAACTCCATGGGATTCGATTTGACGCGAGCCGTTCAGAACCTCACAAAATGTACTGAAGCCAAAGGAGAAGGAGAAACCAAACTAAAGTAGTCTTTACTTGACTCTAATTGTGCGATGGTCTTTTAAGTGTCCCTGAGGGCTTTGGAAGTGTCTGCCGACTATACTGGAACGACTACTGTGGACACAAATATGAAATGAGCTGTGAGGCAGCAATGCTAACCAAATAACATAACTGACCACAAACTAGTAATAGTAAAAAATAACAATAATAAAAAACAAATGTAAGTGCGATTCTCTACGTAGCATGACGGTGAGTTAAAACAAACCTTGAAAAAGTCAGAAAACACATAAGACCCTGTGAAATAATACTAATAATACCCAAAGATTTATTACTACACACAAGGCATTTCTGTCTTCTTGATGGAAGAGAAAAGTGCAAAGCATCTGCAGTGACAAACCGGAAAGAAAAGAGTTGCCAGCTGCCTGGAGCACAACTTCCAGGCCAATGCTCCTAGCCCTCATGTTTCCACACAGGACATTGCCCAGGTGTCCCACTTTTATTTGACAAAATGTGACTTTATATGATGACAGCTTGTGTGTTGAGAGCACATCACTGTAGCTCATCAGCATACTGTCGTGTATTAAGACTGGATGTGTAAACTCAACTGCGTCAAGTTCACGTTAAAGACTTTGTGAAAACACCACAGGCCTTTCACCGTATCCTTGAGGAGACACAGTCCAGTGTGTGGAGTCTGAATAAGTCACAGCTGTCATGGTGGGCTAAACCTAAAAAGAACGAACTTCAGGCATTCACAGCTGTATAAATGAGTGTGCCCGCTGGCACAGATGTTATCCTGAGTGGTGGGCTTCTTGTTATATTGGCCATGTTGTTGCTCATGTGACTGTTCATTGAACCACCCCGATGACTGTGGTTCTCCATAATTGCATGACATGTTGTTACTCCATCAAGGGGTTTGTTCTCAGTGTTGTACCTGATATCCCCTCACAATATTTACAGACATGACCTCCTGTACGCCAAACGTAGTACAAGGGGCTTCAGGTTCACACGATGTGGCTTGCTTTCAAAAAGAACGAGCAGAATGGCTGACATCTTCATTTAGGACATGCTGTGAAGTATTTTTAAGGGCATTCTTGCCTGTCTTTGTAATTATTGTGTTGATTGGACCCATTATACGTTTTATATTCGTATTTGAAATCCACTGGAAGAACAGCACTTGTGGCTCAGGCTTCATCACAGACAGAAGATCTACAACTATATCATCGACTTCAATGAACCTCATTACTTAAACTGTACATTTTTAATGTCATTCTTACAAAGGGAGACATTGTGGAAGGTGATACTAATTCCTTACAATAATGTAATTTTTTCTACTCCTCCTGGCATTAATTGTGAACTTTTATTCAAGTCTGAAGTTTACTGATGAAGCTTGAAAGGTTTTTATTGTGTAATTAACTGGAAAGTGGGGTGTGTGTTTTACAAGAGGTGTGTAAGAAGTCCTGTAAGTGCAGGTGTGTTTACAAGGCCACATGTAACTGGGATAAGGTGAGGAACTTGCGTTATTAAAAATCACGTGTAAGTAATCTGGAGTTCTCAAAGCTCTCCAACGTCAAACTGAGCTAAAAAGAGTTCAACGCCATCATCAGCCACAGAAACAGAAGCCTGAGATCATTTCTTGTGTTTCTTAAATATATTTAAACAAAGGGACACTTTATGAATGTGTTCTCCTTGGCTGTGTGATTGAGCCATGCAAAGGGGTGGCATACCAGTACGTGTGCTTCTTGCCTTATACTCGCTGCTGCTGCTGGGTAATAACAATAATAATAACGCGGGTGTTTTTACTTCAATAAATTAAGAATTACATTTGGTTACTAGTTATTACAAAAAGTAACTTAATGCACATTATTTTTAACGTGTTACCCGACTGTTCTTGAGATTATCTTGTAGACTTTATTACTGTATGTTCAGCTCATTTACATAAATTTAGCGATTTCTGAAATAAAGAAACAGATGATTTCCGCAAGAGAAGGACTAATGTGATTTGTTGAGCATTTGTCTCTGGAAATTGATATTGTGGACACTTCCACCCATGACTGCTGGGAGGGATGCGTGTGTGCGAAGTAAAGACACTCGCAGGCTGACAGAGTGCAGTGGACTTAGTAGTGCAGACTAGAAAATCCTTAAGTGTTACCCGTTTAACGGTTTACAGGGTTACTTAACCAGCTTATTAACTGGAAATCTACCTCTGATAACCCGGCATTTATATGGCATTTTAGAGACCAGGGATCTGTGAATAACCGCATTATTGAGATGCATGGCAACACACTCACAGGCTATAGAAGAAACTTGTATACTGAACATGTGTGAACAGTTTGATAAAGGTCTCCATTTGTTAATTAATATCATGGCCTGTGGTTCATTCAGAGTCACAAAGGGTAACACTTGAGTTTAGGTGCAATATTTAGGTAAAAATGAATTTATTACTCATACTAGCTGTGTGTGGTCCTCAGGACAAAAAGCAACCCAATGACCCCCCAGCAGTTTTATTATATTAGTGAAGTTACAGAGGTGTCAGCTAACTGGGCCGGGCAGGTCGTTTCTTATCTGAGGTGGACGTGTAGTCGAGTGCAGCTGTGGCACAAATTGAGCGGAACAGGCTGGAACCGGTCTCAGGTAAACGTATGGTAGCTCGTTGTGTGAATGTACAACATGCATGTAGCACAAAGCTGAGTTTGTGTGCTTGGGTTGAGTGAGAGGTGAGGGGCATGCAAGTGCTGAGAAACATTAAAAGTGCAGGCATGCGCCATCTTACCAAGGACAAGTCACACTTGTATAAGCTTCTACATCTTCACACCAACACCCATGGCAGTGGTTCAGTGTGAGTGGAGTGGACTGCTCCACACACACACACACACACACACACACACACACACACACACAGGTCTTTCGTTTATATGTTGCTAATATTGTTATGTGCCAAGACCTTCATAATAACTTCTTTTGGTCTAAATAATACTTGCAAAGTGCCAGCAAATTGGCTCTGAACAGCACTGGGTGCAGGACAGGATGGAGTGTCAGACCACCACTGGGCACATCCTCAGCTCATTGTAAACCACTGATTTAATATGCTGCTCACTGTTATGTTTAAAGAATGTTAAACTGTCCATAAAAAACAAAGAAACAAACAGCAGTTACAGGGAGAAGAAGCAAACTGCAGAGAGCCAGCAGCTGGACCACCTTGGAGCTGTGAGGAGAGACCACTGAAGGCCCTGAGCGGCTCTGGACAAACAAATATAATGAAGACATCTGAGATTTGATGAACTCATTAGAGAATTAGGAACTGAAATTAACAAATAAATGTAATACTTCAAAGAACAGTATTGTGCACAATTCTATAGAAACAGCGGAACTTAAACCTTTAACAAAGGAATTACATTTGGATGAGAACACTCTTCCTATCATTACTGTTTAAAATATTTTTATAATTGTTAAAAAGTTTTACTTATTTTTAAAAGCACCCTTGACTGATTTTGAATCATCTTTATAATCCTCGTGCTCTTCCATCTAATAGGGTTTCTGCAGTGAAATATTTTGTACAAACTGAACACACAATACACATGTAGACATTTTTTCTGTATTTCATTATCACAGTACAAGTTGTCTCTTTAGCAGTTTTTAAAGAATTAAATTGAATTCCTTGTAAAAATACTCCACACTTTCAGAGGATGTCCCCTCAAATGACAAGTGCCTGTGTTTACATATCATCAGTCAAGGCAGGAAGAAGTGGGTTCAGGTTGCTGGGAACTTGACTTGACTATTATTCAGGATACAACGGTCAATGACTGCTTCTTTAGATGGAGGACGAGAAAAAGCATTAGGCAACAGCACCAACCCCTGGTTGGGAGTGTAATTACATTTATATGAGCCTTGAAGTTGTCTCCTAAGCACATGTGTGTGACATGGCCCACCCAGCCCAGACCAATTGGGTCAGGTAGCCCAAACCGTTAGGCTAAACAAAGCTAAACTTTGCAAGTATCATAAATTTACACAAAGTGTTACAGATTGTAATCAAATGCATGTTTTTATTCTAAAATAGTAAGAATACGAGCAGCTTACTTCTCAAAATGGACACGTCTGGGGCCGAACCCATGAAGTTTTGATTACCAGTCAACAGTTGATACCGTTGTGCCACTGAAGCAGTCGTAGCAAATATGTGTCAATGTCACACCCTATCGCAAGTTCTTTTTCTGCAGTTATATTCGTGAATAGAAGCACACTTGTTCTGTTATATTTGTACCTTTTGTGAAAGTGTTTATTTGATATTTGGACTACAGGCTTCACACATTATACACTTCATATCTACATTTTCTCAATTATTACTAAAACATGAAAAATGTTTCTGTTTTAACAATGTGTTCACATACATCTATGTAGACACGGAACACACATGAAATGCAAGTGTTCCAAATAACGATATAGTATTTATAAAAGGGGTCATTTTGCTTGACTCTACACTCTATACAACTCTAAGCAACTGACACGCAGGTAAACAGACTTGATAGCAGACTGCCTGCTGTTTGCTGCTTATTGACACATTTACAGGACAAAAGACGCTGATGGAGAGGTGCGAAGCGATTTAAGGTGGGACAGATATATGAGTTTTTTCGCAGGCTCTGGTAATTCTAGTGTTAAGGATAATGGTATGACAAATAGTATCAAAGGCCGCACTCAGGTCAAGAAGGATGAGAATAGCAATTAAATCGGAGTCAGCAACCAAAAGAAAGTTATTGGTATTTTTAACAAGTGCCGTTTCTGTACTGTGAAGGGGGCGAAAACCAGACTGGAACTTTTCATATAGATTATTATGAGATAAGTGGGAATGAAGTTGGATAGCCACTATTTTTTTCAAGAATTTTGGAGATAAAGGGCAAATTAGAAAATTATTGAAGTTTGTAAGAGCCAATCTTAGAAAGTTAAAGTTTTGAGTTAAACTCTTATTAATGTTTGCTTAATTTGAATAGAATATAAATTTCTTTCATAGTCATAACTTATGGTATAGTCTTTTCCCCCTATAAGTTTGCAAGAGATAGAACCTTCTTACTGTAACTGAGAAACAGTGTGATAATAAGCTCAGTTGTTGTCTAGAACTGATCCCAGTAAATAGGGACTTCAAAGACCCATTCAAGCTTAGAAATGGGATAAGCATACAGTTTTCTGACCGTTTTGAAATGGTTCAGAAATGTTAAGTAAATAGTAACGATTTGAGATGTAACAAGATTAAGCTTAGAATTGAACTTTTCCTAACATTAATTTTCCCTTTTTTGCTATTTTAATTTTCCATTTTTTTGTGTAAACTGTTTTACTTTAAAACTTAACTAAACTTTTAAAAACGAAGCTATTTTGTCTGTGGAATCATTTCTGCGCGTCAGGCTTTTGTTGAATCCCATTTTTTGAGTTGAAGCTGCAGAACTTTGATAATTTTGGGAAAACGCAGCTACATTTGTCAGAAAACTAGGCTAGCTATCTAAGGCCTGAACTGGAATCTACCATTCGAGAACAGAAGACACTTCTGCTACAGAACTCGTCAACAAAGGAAAAGAACTGAATCATTCACAAGGTACTCTGCACTTATCTACTATCTTCGCATGATCATAAATGAAAGCAAGGTCGCCGTACCTTAAGAAGATTTGAGAGACTGTGATATTATTAAAGGACGTCTTGGAAAAAGACATTTTGGATGATTGGATGTGCCTTTGCCTGAGTCATTGGAGCCTTGTTTCAAGAAAGTAATCTGCCTTGTTGGAACGTCCCTATTGTGACAAAATTGCTGTCAGGAAACGTCCTGTCATTTGATTGAACTGTTGTCATGGCAATGTTTAAACAGAGCTCAAGTGAGATTGGCAGTGATCTGAGTACAGACTCGAAGTCAGAAAATATAATTAGAGATCTTAAAGATCACATAAGTCAGAGGAAAGATAAGCTTTCTGTGTTCATAACTGAAATCGAAAGTCTTAAAGACATTCCAGGAAACCGCTTGATTGTAGCAGAAAGATTTCATGATTTTTGTGCGACGCACAGAGAGATAGAGGAGTTACACGAAAAGCTACTAGCTACTTAAAATAAAGAAGGAGCAATTAAGAAACAGAAAAAGACATTCGCGGAAAGCTCTAAGAAATGGAATGAATTTGCTGCCGTTACAACGGCATGGCTGAAAGATGCAAATGAACAGCTAGTTAATCAATTCGAAGAAATGCAATTTCAAGAACGAGGTCACTCAAAGTCAAAGGCACGAAAGGCTTCTCCTCAGTTAAAGCGCGCCCTTGATATTAAATGTGATTCTTTAGAACAGAAAGGTGCAGCAGTATCAGCATCCTCTTCGACAGTCATACTTGAGCGGACCGAACTCGATGGAATCCTACAAAAACTTCATGAGTTTGAGTTTATAGTAAAAAAAACAGGAACGATCGGAACAACCTTCGACTAGCGCAATAACAGGAACGCAGAGCTCTAAAAATGATATAACAGACATATTAGCACAGAATCAAGCTGGATTTCAGAAAGCATTCGCCGAAATGACTAGATCGTTAACTGATCAAAAAATAACACCTGCTCAAACACCTATAGTACCTCTGGCTCCGCGTGGTGAAGTACCACACAGACACATCCCTTTATTTTCAGGTGACCCACTGACTTATGCAAAATTTATCAGAACCTTTGATCACGCTGTAGGTCACATATTAGTAGACCCACAAGATAAATTAGATTATTTGATTCAGTATATAAGAGGACCAGCTCAAGAAATGATTGAAGGATGTGCGCGATTGCCACCAGATGAAGGATATAAAAAGGCTAGAAAACAGCTTGAAAGTTACTATGGCAACCAAGCGTTCGTAATAGATACATACGTAAGTAAAGCTTTGAAGTGGCCTCAAATAAAACTAAATGATGGGGAAGCCTTGAGAGATTATGCAACGTTTCTTGATAACTGTATGGATTCCATGACCAAAACAAGAAATTGAGCAGCATTCAATAGCAATGAAAATATCCGTACTATTCTCTCGAAGCTCCCATATTCTATACGAGATAAGTGGCGAGATACAGCTTATGAAACTGAGGATGAAGAAGAAAGAGAGATCGACATTCACGATTTAACTGTCTTGTTACATAAACAGGCTAAGAAATGTATGCATCCCGTTTATGGCGACGTAGATAAAAAAGAAAAAACTGACAAAAGTAAGTCTCCTCAGAAGTACGGACAGAAATCAGGAAGTATCTTTACCACCAATATTTCTGATGAAACTGAAAAGGAGACTCATGAAATCCCTATCAAAAATACTGTTAACGATACATGTGCATTTAAAAAACCTTGTGCATTTTGCAGTGACCAGCATATTCTCGCCAAATGTAGAAAAATTAAAGAATTGCCACATAAAGAAAGAATTGATTTTTTAAAATCCAAAGGTTTATGTTTTCGCTGTCTCAAACAGGGTCATCTAAGTAAGAATTGTAAAGAGAGAATGAAATGTCAGACATGTTCCTTACAGCACCCAGATATCCTGCACATTCAAAGGAACAGTGGAGCAGTGTTTAAAGCTAAGGTTAGTGTGGCGGCCTCTACTGAAACGGAAACCGAGACTGGAACTTGTACCTTTACAGGGGCCGGAGAAGAATGTGCACTGCAAGTAGTTCCTGTTAAGATAAAATCCAAGAAAAGTGAAAGGTATGTAGAAACATATGCCTTTATAGACCTCGGCAGTACAGTAACAATTTGCACTGAAAGGCTCCAGAGACAACTGAGCCTTCAAGGTAGAAGGACGCAAGTATTCCTCAAAACTATGAGTAATTACGATGATGATTCAAAAATGCTAACCCAATGTTCTGTTTTATCAGATTTACAAGTCTGTGGTCTCAATGATGTTGAATATATTGATTTGCCAAAGGTCTTCACACAGGTCTCCATTCCAGTGAACAGAGAAAGTATTCCACTACAAGAAGATATCGATAAGTGGGCATATCTTAAAGAGGTACGTCTATCTCATATTGACTCTGAAGTTGATCTTTTAATAGGAATCAACTATCCAGAAATCTTCAAGCAGTCACGAATCATACCTAGCCAAGGAGGTGGACCTCACGCTATGAAGACTGCACTTGGATGGGTAGTTGGTGGACCATACAAAGAGATAGACGACCTCGCAAAACAAAGTGGTAAGACACCTAAACATTCAATCAATCGTGTCTCAATAACAGAAATTGAAGATATGCTGCTGCAACAGTATAACACAGATTTTCCAGAGCGCAACTGTGAAGAAAAAGAGGAAATGTCACAGGAAGACATGAAGTTCATGCACATAGCTTCAGAATCTGCAAGACTGGTAGGTGGCCACTATTGTTTAAATTTGCCTTTGAAGGATGAAACACTTAAAATGCCGAATAACCGCTGCATTGCTGAACAGCGTGCTATTGGACTCAAAAGAAAATTGAGCAAAATTCAGGTTTCCACGAAGACTATAAAGCCTTCATGAAAGACATTATAGACAATTGCTATGCTGTTAAAGTACACAAAAAAAGCCTGAATTGCAATGAAGGCAGAGTGTGGTACATCCCACATCACGGTGTGTATCATCCAAAGAAAAATAAGATTCGAGTAGTCTTTGACTGCACTGCCACCTACCAGGGGATTTCACTTAATGAACAATTACTAAAAGGCCCTGACCTAACTAACACACTCATTGGCATCCTTACAAGATTCAGAAAGGAGCCAGTAGCCTTAATGGCAGACATTAAGTCAATGTTCTACCAAGTTAAGATACCAGACAAAGACACAGATCTTTTACGTTTTCTATGGTGGCCTGAAGGTAATCTAAGTAAAGACCTAGAAGAATTCAAAATGACAGTACATCTTTTTGGTGCTACTTCTTCACCCAGTTGTGCTTCTTATGCTTTGTGTAGAACAGCAGAAGATGCCAGAGATACATTTCTTGAAGAAGCTGTTAACACCATTCTCAACAACTTCTACGTGGATGACTGTTTAAGGTCAGTGACGACAGAAGAACAAGCAATAAAGCTGGCAAAGGACCTCCAAGCTCTATGTCTCAAAGGGGATTCCATTTGACTAAGTGGGTGAGTAACAACAGAGCAGTTTTATTGTCCATACCTGAAGAAGACAGAGCTCATGAACAAAAGGACTTAGATTTGAACCACAGTCTCCTTCCCACAGAGCGTGCCCTGGGCATCCAGTGGTGCACAGAAACTGACAGTTTCAAATTTCAGATTAAGTTACAAAACAAGCCCACCACAAGGCGTGGTATCCTGTCTGTTGTTAGCTCAGTTTATGATCCACTTGGTTTTCTAGCACCTGCGTTACTGCCAGCAAAGCTTATTCTAAGAGACTTATGTAAAGAGAAATGTGGGTGGGATGAAGAAGTAGAAGTCAAACACATTCAGAAATGGAAAAATGGATGGATGATTTGCAGTTACTTACAGACTATAAAGTGAACAGATGCTTCAAACCTACTGGGTTTGGAACCATAAAGACAGCACAAATGCACCATTTTGCAGATGCTAGTGAAGATGGATATGGCACTGTCACTTACCTTGTTTTAATAAATGAAGAGGGCAAAAGGCATTGTTCATTCCTGATGGGCAAGTCAAGAGTCGCACCATTGAAACAGGTCACAATTCCAAGATTGGAGTTGACAGCAGCCATTGTGGCAGTTAAAATGGACAAAATGCTTCAAGGTGAGCTTCAAATGCCCTTACGAGAATCTACATTCTGGACTGACAGCACCACGGTGCTAAAATACATCTCAAATGAAAGCACTCGATTCAAGACCTTTGTTGCCAACAGAATCTCCGTGATCAGAGATCATTCACAACCTTCACAGTGGAGGTACGTCACATCTGTCTTTAATCCAGCTGATCAAGCTTCTAGAGGGCTAAACATAGAAAACTTTCTCAAGAGCACCACATGGTCACATGGTCCAAGTTTCTTATTGAAGTCAGAACGTGAGTGGCCAAAAAGACCAGATCAACTGAACGATTCACTCTTTGAAGATGATCCAGAAATTAAAACCTGTGCAGTTAATATGACAAGAATAGAGGAAACAACTGAGCCCATCAACAAACTAATCACTTACTTTTCAGATTGGCATCGCTTGAAGAAAGCAGTAGCTTGGTTCCTCAAGTTTAAAGACATACTGTTACATTTAAGAAATGAATTGAAAAACATTTCAACTAGAAGCCAGTCAGACTAAAGGTAATCCAAAAGAACAAGAATCATTAATCACAAAGCACATGAAAAGGTATAAACTGACTTTAAAACCAAGTTCTATTTCTCTAGATGACTTAGTTAAAGCTGAAACAGAGCTTATCCGTCTAAGTCAACAGCAAGAATTTCCAGAAGAATTAAAAGCTCTAAAGAAAAAGACTTTTGTTAAAAGAACAGTCAAATCTATAAACTCGACCCGATCATACAAGATGGAATATTAAGAGTTGGAGGAAGACTCTGCAAAGCTGCAATGCCTGAAGAAGCTAAACATCCTGCAATTCTACACAAGCATTCACATGTTGCTTCTCTCATATTGCTGCACATTCATAAACGCATCGGACATTGTGGACGCAACTATCTGCTCAGACAGTTACGCCAGAAATACTGGATACCTCAAGCAAATTCAGCTATCAGAAAAATAATTTCAAAGTGCACAACATGCAGAAGATACAATGAGAAAGCAGGTGAACAAAAATGGCAGATTTGCCAGAAGATGTCCTAGCACCAAACCAACCACCGTTCACTAATGTTGGAGTTGATTATTTTGGCCCCTTCCTAGTCAAAAGAGGAAGAAGTCTAGTCAAGAGGTACGGAGTAATCTTCACGTGTTTAACAACCAGAGCTGCGCACATAGAGTCGCACATAGTTTAGACACTGATTCTTGTATCCAAGCCATACTCAGATTTATGAGAAGAAAAAGGACAAGTGAAAATCATGCGCTCAGACAATGGAACACATTTTGTTGGAGCAGAAAGAGAGCTACGAGAAGCTATTAAAAAACTAGAACACAAAAATCAGCAATGCTATGATGCAGAAACAAATCAAATGGATTTTCAATCCACCATCAGCTTCTCATCAAGGTGGAGTGTGGGAAAGACAAATCAGAAGCATAAGAAAGATTTTAAATTCAACACTAAACCAACAAACACTCGATGATGAAAACCTCCCTACTATGATGTGTAAAGTGGACTCAATACTCAATAACAGACCCCTTATGAAGACATCAGATGACCCAAATGATTTAGAACCACTCACACCCAATCACTTGTTATTATTGAAGACACAACCTGAAATGCTACCTAAACTCATTTCAGAAAATGAACCATACCCAAGAAGACGCTGGAAACAAATTCAATACATGGCTGATTTGTTTTGGAAAAGATGGACAAAAGAGTATCTGCCAATACTTCAAGAACGTCAAAAATGGCTTACACCAAGAACAAATTTTGAACCAGGGGAAGTTGTTTTAATTGTAGATAAAGCTACACCTCGCAATTCCTGGGTCATGGGTTGAGTCAAGACAATGCCAGATGCCAAAGGTGCAGTCAGAGGAGTTTGTAATCCCAGTAAAGAGGGACTTGAAAGACCCATTCAAGTTTAGAAATGGGATAAGCATACAGTTGTCTGACCGTTTTGAAATGGTTCACAAATGTTAAGTAAATAGTAACGATTTGAGATGTAACAAGATTAAGCCTAAAACTGAACTTTTCTTAACATTCATTTTTCCCTTTTTGTTATACTGTTTTACTTTAAAACTTAACTAAACTTTTAAAAATGAAGATATTTTGTCTGTGGAATCATTTCTGCTCGTCAGGCTTTTGTTGAATCCCATTTTTTAAGTTGAAGCTGCAGAACTTTGATAATTTTGGGAAAACGCAGCTACAAAGTTAGTAGAATCAACCAAATAGTCAACCAGCCCCTTCCTTTTCTTTAATTTCATAGCACCCTTGCCAATGAACCAATACTTTGGAATAGGAAGTGGAAGAAGCTTGACCCAATCTCCGGGAGCAAACTCTAGGAGCATCTTACCATGGTTATAGATTTGGGCTGATTGGGCATGTTCCATATAAGCTTTTAGCATGGTCTGATTTTACCAAATATATTGCATAATTCTGTAATATATTTGAAGATATTTTTTGATGCCCTGCGGTGGGCTGGCACCCTGCCCAGGGTTTTTTTCCTGCCTTGTACCCTGTGTTGGCTGGGATTGGCTCCAGCAGACCCCCATGACCCTGTATTTAGGATATAGCGGTTTGGATAATGAATGGATGGGTGGATATTTTTGGAAAGGGACACCTCACTTTCCATCCATCTTTTAATATATCCAATAATATAACTATACTATAATATATAACAATACTTTCTTAGAAGGTTGGCGTCCTTCAACATCTGCAATAAGTTTCTGCAGATGTTCTACCAGACGGTTGTGGCGAGTGCCCTCTTCTACACGGTGGTGTGCTAGGGAGGCAGCATAAAGATGAAAGACGCCTCACGCCTGGACAAACTTGTTAAGAAGGCAGGCTGTATTGTAGGAGTAAAGTTGACAGTTTAACATCTGTGGCAGAGCGACGGGCATTAAGCAAACTCCTGTCAATCATGAAGCATCCACTGCATCCACTGAACAGGATCATCTCCAGGCAGAGGAGTAGCTTCAGTGACAGACTTTTGTCACCATCCTGCTCCACTGACAGACTGAGGAGACCCCACACTATGCGACTCTTCAATTCCACCCGGGGGAGTAAATGCTAACATTACTCAAAGTTATTGTCTGCTTTTACATGCATTTTTATTTCTCTTTAATTTAATATTGTTTTTTGTATCAGTATACTGCTGCTGGATTATGTTAATTTACCCTTGGGATTAATAAAGTATCTATCTATCTATCTATCTATCTATCTATCTATCTATCTATCTATCTATCTATCTATCTATCTATCTATCTATCTATCTATCTATTGTGATGGACAGCTGGGTCTCATGCCCGGCCAGGACGCCCCTGCTGCATATGTCCCCCCTGGCCATTAGACCTTACTCTTATTCGATGTTAATTAATGTTGATTTATTTTGTTTTCTTACTGTGTCTTTTATTTTTCTATTCTTCATTATGTCAAGCACTTTGAGCTACTGTTTGTATGAAAATGTGCTATATAAATAAATGTTGTTGTTGTTGTTGTTGTATGTTCCTGGGGAGCCACCATGGGCAGCTCAATACCTCCCCCGGGACGCTTGATGGCAGCCTCCCTGGACGATGTTCATTTCCCAGTCTCCTGCATGGCTCCATGGGACATGGAGTCCTCCACAACCTGGGAGGGAACTGGGGTGGCCGCTAGGGGGTGCTGCAGAGACTCGAGAACCTGGCTGGACGAGTCATCAGCCCCACCTGGAGGTGCAATTGGGACCAGGTGGTCAAGCACCTGGATCATTTCCGGGTAGGCTATAAAACGGGCCAGCCTCCACCACTGAAGGGCCAGAATCGGGAGGAAGAGGACGAGGTTACCTGAGAGGAGTGGTGGTGCAAGGCAAAGAGTTGTTGTGTTGGACTAAAGTGCTTTTGGGACTGTGTTAGGCCTGTGGGACACGGGGAAGATGTGTGCCCATGGTTGAAGACTAAAATAAAAAGCCTGTGTGTTTTATACACGTGCCTCTATCTATCTATCTATCTATCTATCTATAATCCCTTGGGTTGTTACCCATATAAAAATCCATAAGGTGAAAAAACTGTAGAGGCTTGTGGGACTTCCTGGTATGCAGATAGCAAGAGGGGTAGTAACCAGTTAGGAGCCTTCTACTTTTTGTCAGGTCAGTCAAGGGCACAGCCCTCTCACGAAAATGAGGTACAAACCCACCTTGAGAAGCATTTGATGGTGCATCTTATTAAACTGTTTGACTAGACCATCAGGCTGAGAATGGTACACTGAAGTCTTAAGGTGCCTGATTTGGAGCAATTTGGCAACCTCTCTGAACATCTCTGAGGTAAACAGCGTCCCTAGGTCCATTAGGACCTCCTTTGTGATATGTGTGATGACCCCTACCAGTTCCCATGCGATGCTTCTGGACTTGTCTTGTTATAACGGGATAGCCTCTGGATACCATGTAGCATAATCCAATTTATGTCCTCGGGCTGAGGGTCTGAGAGGATTTACTGTGTCCACCCTGATACGTTCAGAAGTTTGTATATCTATCAGAGGAATGAAACAAGAGGATCATGGTCTTTTCTAGGAATCTGTTGCAGTTGACATGTCAGACACAAAACACAAAAACGACGGATCTCCTCATTAATTGCCTGACAGTAAAATCAAAGTTTTATCCTTTTGAGTGTTTTGTCAGTTCCAAGATGGCCACCCAAGAGGTGCGTGTGTGCCAACTCGCAAACCTGCCGCCAGTAAGATTTTGATACCACCAACAACGACCTCAACTCACCCTCATGTAGTGACAAATGACATAATAAATCATTTTAAAATACAAAGTAGGGTTCAGGTGGCATGGGGTGGGTGGTACACTGTCAGATAACTCAAGTGAATCGTCAATCCACTGTTCTCTTTGAAAAGATGCTGATGTTTGTGGAAATTGACATTGACGTTCTGAGAGCAAATCAGGCATGGCCTCCCTGGGTGGAGTTATTGCCAACGTCAGTTCACTCGTGGCCTCGATAGCAAGTACATGATATAAAACATAATAAAATCACATTACAATGTGTCATGTTTGTCTTTTTTATTTTGTGCTCTCCTTGTGAGTTGAATTAATACATCCAAAAAAAAAATTAGTCATCCACATTAGTGCATCTGGACAATAAATAGAATTCTGGGAAGGGAGACACTTCAACAACTTCATCAGTGTAATGGATTGTGTAACCTGCAACTCATCAGCCTGTGGTTAGGGGAAAGGAAGAGACGTCAGGGAATAAATAAAATAAAACTCAATGCAAACTGGAGAAACCTGAAACGAGAACTGACACCAGAGAGCAAAGTCAAGGAATTGAACACAAAATGACTTCAGCTGTGTGTGTTTATATAATGGCATTTCACCTGAACAGACATCACAGTCAGGAAATACGATGAGCTGAATCAGATTTAGGATCTGAGTGGACAGTCACAGCATTGTCTGGATTAGTGACACGACTTGACACAAAGAACTTTCACGTGTTTGAAATCAACATGCTGAGGTTTATCTAAACACACAGATATCAAGCATCAGGTCTTTATTAATGATCACTTAAAGACACTTGTGTTCAAATCCTCACTAAAGCATTCATTATAAAGAAATAAAATATCAAAACACATGAATGAGCGCACACCTCTGTATTGTGTCGTTAGATTTGTAAAAGTCTTACCAAGATAACTGAACACTTTCTGAGCCATTGTGCTCTACAACAACCAGCAGCCATTTGACAAATGAAAGAGAGAGAAAGAAAACCTGAACAATTTGTGATGTGACCATGAAAAGGAATAAATGTGGTGGCAGGTATACAATTACTGACATACAAATATAATTCCTTTACATTTAAGTTTCTCTGTTTTCTAGAACTGAGCACAATGCTGTTCTCTGAAGTATTAATTGTGTTCTCTATGAGGTGAGCAGCTGCGGCTAATGAGACTTCACAAATATTAACAAATGTCAGTCTAAAGCAGCAAATCCTACGTTTAATTGTGGACATCAAACCTCATTTGACCTTCTCAGTCGTCCATTTCAGTTCCTCACAGTCACCTGAGTGTCATTTAGTGAGCCAGCAGTGTGAGGAGTGAAGGCCGACTGCTCCGTCTGCACTCGTCTGTCATCTGCTGCCTTATTGAGGAGGAGTGCAGATTAAAGTGCAGGAATAGAAACATTAACTTCAAGATTAAAATGAAAGTTTAACATGACACGAATCTAAAGTCATAAAGTAACAAGTATCTTATAAGATCTGATTCTTAAACAAATCCCCACCTGCCTGACAAAAGCTGAAGAGAATGTCAGCCATCGTCTGAGCTCTGCTGTGGACACACAAACTGTAACTGCAGAGATTAAAAGATCTTTACATTTCTAGATTTAATAACTTAACAATTTATAACCAGATAATGACGTTTGTCTTAAAGGAAAGCGAAATACAAAATCATTCTACGACATAAAAAGAAATAACATCACCAAAAACCTGAAGTATTGAAATGAAGTGCCAGGAGTCTCCTACATTTCCAATGCTCTTTATTTAAGATTCTGAAAATAAGAAGTTTAAGGAAAACAATGATGGTGAGAAAAAGCAAACTTTATGAACAGTCTACACTCTCCACTATTAGAGTACAAAATGCCATTTACAACATAAAGTGACTATAAAAAGATTCAATTGATAATAAATATGTTTAAGAAATGAGCTGCTAACATGAAAAATGAACACAGGCATGTTGAAAAAAAAATCAATATATGTGAGAGAAGAAGATTATTTTCTTTATGTTTTAAACATTTACAATATATTGAACACTGCAGAAGCCGGACTAAATATTTTACAAGTCAGGATTATTTTAAGTGCTTTTCTGAACCAGGAATAAAGAAAAGCGTAAAGAATTGGATTAACTCCGAAGCTCACCTCACTGACCAACACTAAGACATTACTGATGATATATGTGATTAGGGTTCTACCATCATCAAAAAAATTGTATATATTAATAGGCAGCCAGCAGACAATAAAAGCCCCCACGACTACTCCTAATGTTTTTGCGGCTTTTCTTTCAGATGGTTTTGATATTTTACTGTCACTCAACTCCACAGTTTGTCTCTTTTCTATCATACAGTTGATGGCTCTTGAATGGCTTCTTGCAACTACAAATATTCTGATATAAAAACCAATCATCAGTGAATAAGGGATAATAACAGTTGTGAGTAAAATAAAAATGTTCATTTCATTAGAAGTGAATACTTTACAAGCTCCTTCACATTGGTCTACATGAATATGACTATAACATAACAATGTGAGGTTAACTAAAAGTGAAAGCAGCCACGCTACAGCAATGCTGATGGTTACAACAGTCAAAGTTATTTGTGAGCTGTAAAAGAAAGGATGGCAGACAGCAATGTAGCGATCAATGGATATTAAAACCACATTATATATCACGACTACACTGAGAATATTTGCCAGTGCCTGATGTAAATAACAATAAATATCTCCAAAGTACCAGCAAGTTTCAATCAGGCTAACCAAACTGAAGGGCATCACAAAGAAGCCCACTAAGAAATGCAAGTGAAAGGATCAGAAGATTAGTCGGCGTGTGCAGCTGAACAAAATGAGAAATAGAAATGATGACAAGAAGATTTCCAAAGACTGTCGAGAAAATCAAAAGACACGAGAAAGTGTAATAAAGTCCAAAAACTTCAGTTTCATGAATCAGTTTACGACAAGATGCATTACTGTGAGGATAACAACGTCCAAGTTTGAGTCCATTCAAGTCCATGTCTGTCACTGCAGTGATGCCATCCTGACTGAGCCGTCCTGCCTGCACACTGAGATGTTTATACACTGAGGCCCTGCGACTGCCATATTCTCTCGGCTGACATAATTCACATGAGGCGTCTCTCTGCTGTGTGTGCTTCACAAATTCTCTCAGGATGTTTGTTTGTTCATTTCAGTTCTTACTCACTAATAAGTTCATCAAATCTCAGATGTCTTCATTATTTCTGTTTGTCAGGAGCCACTCAGGGCTGCAGTGGTCACTCCTCACAGCTCCACACTTGGATTTGAGCCCTGGTCCAGCTGCTGGCTGTCTTCAGTTTGCTTGTTCGCCTTCTCCCTCCTTTTTTAGCTGCTCAGTTACACTATTTCATATGAATATTAATATTAACTTGAAGTTGTATTAACTCAGTACTTTTTTACAATAACATCAAATGGTGTACTTTACAGAAACTCTAAACTACACGAGGGTGGCACAGTGGTAGTGCTGCTGCTTCACAGTATGGAGACCAGGGTTCATGTCTCGGTTCCTCCGTGTGTGGAGTTTGCATGTTCTCCCCGTGGCTGTGTGGATCTCCTCCGGGTGCTCGCGTTTCCTCCCACAGTCCAAAGACATGCAGTTAGTAAAGTTGGCAAACCTTATATTGTGCCCTTTTGTCTGCTTAGTGTGTGGGTGTGTGTGTGTGCCCTGTGACGGACTGGCACCCTGTCCAGGGTTTGCTTTGTACCATATGCAGACCTCCGTCGTGACCTTGTTTAGACAATCACTGACTGAACTGGGAGAACCACCATCTCCTATGTACGAGTAAAATCTAGATTTGAAAATTACTGAGAGCGACTTCATTATGTCATCTACACAACTTTGTAAGAGTTTGTATGCTTCATGTTGTTGACTTCTCTGCTCTAATCGACACAAACAATGACGTGTTCAGTTTCACACAAGAGTTCATAATTGCTACACAGGCGGCCTGTTAATGAGAATTTCAAGTGAAGTCCTCTAATAAGAGTCTTGTGTGGCACACAAAGTCTAGAAAATCGAAACAAACTGAGCTTGGACAGAAATTATAAATTGTTTAGAATTCTAAAAATGAAAACTGGACCATCAGACATCAGGTTTTTATTGTGTGAAACTCTCTCTCACATAAACATCTCCCACACCTCATATTCTACTCTACCACTCTGCAACTCTGTGGTCTCTACTCCACTCCTCCAACAAGCTTTGTCTTCCTCCTCCAGACTCTTCCTCCCTGGTTGAAGTGGCGCTGCCCAGAAGAACTTTCAGTGACATGAAACTGTGTTTTGGAAACACTTCTGGGTAAGGTTGAAGCCCCACACAGTAGAGAATCCTGATCCTTTTAGCTCCCTCTTGTTGACCCCACAAAATCCAACATGGCTGCCCCCTTAGACTATAGTACTCAGCATGCCCTGATGGTATTGGTGTGGGAATTCTTGCCTGTGACGGCTACCATCCAATGTTTTTGTATCCAGGAGGCATCCTGATCAGATGCCTGAGCCACCTTATCTGACTCCTCTTGATGGGGAGGAGCAGCGGCTCTACTCTGAGCTTCTCACCCTTATCTTTAAGGGAAAGCCCAGACACCCTGTGGAGGAAACTCATTTCAGCCACTTGTATTCGGAGTCTTGTTCTTTCGGTCACTACCCATAGCTCGTGACCATAGGTGAGGGTAGGAATGTAGATCGACTGGTAAATTGAGAGCTTTGCCTTACGGCTCAGCTCCTTTTTCACCACGACAGACCAATGCAGAGCCCGCATCACTGTGGACGCCACCCCAATCTGCCTGTCAATCTCACGCTCCGTTCTTCTCTCACTCGTGAACAAGAACCCGAGATACTTGAATTCCTCCACTTGGGACAGGATCTCGCTCCCCGCCTTCGGCCACCACCCAACTCACACTGCACCCGACCTCCTTGGCCCCTCCCATAGGTGGTGAGCCCATGGGAAGGGGGACCCACGTTGCCTCTTTGGGCTGTGCCCGGCCGAGCCCCATGGGTGCAGGCCTGGCCACCGGCCGCTCACCATCGAGCCCCACCTCCAGGCCTGGCTCCAGAGTGACCAGCATCCGGGCGAGGGAAAACGCCGTCCAAAGTTTTTGTTCTTCCTAGGAGGTTTACTGAACTGCTCTTTGTCTCATCCCACACCTAGGACCAGTTTGCCTTGGGTGACCCTACCAGGGGCATAAAGCCCTGGACAACAGAGCTCCTAGGATCATTGGGACACACAAACCCCTCCACCACGATAAGGTCATCTTCTCTAATTTCCTCTATTGTCTTCCGCAGAAGCTCAGTCACCAACCGCAGAGACTGTATGGGCTGAAATTCGTTTTCTAGCTCCAACACATCTGGCCACCAGTAGGTCATTCTGTCCTGTAGTTACATTGAGCTTCAGATATTCTCGTCCACCGGCCATGAGTCAGATGGCATGGTCCTCCATAGTGTATGCTCAGGAACCTGGAGGTTTGTGGGAATTGGAGCTGGACTGGTCACCAAACTCACCAGTCGGTTTCTCCTGAACTAATTTATTGTTGGAAACCAGTTTTGAAACGTGTCCTCTAGTGTCTTAAAAGATCAATTAAAAACATTTTAATATTATTGGTCTTAATGTTTTACTACTATAATATACTTTGGTGTTTAGTTGTAAAAAGCACACTTTGCACGCATTGCATTCACAAGCAAAAGTGAATAAAAAAACCAAATCAAAATCAATAAAAATCGAAACAGTGCCCAAATTAAATGTGAAATATTATCAGTGATCCTTGATGGAGATTCAAACTCGTCATTGTCGAGGTCCACACACCATTTCAAACGTTCACTGCTGGTTTATGAGATCTGCCTTCTGCTTCAGCCCACACACTGCAAATGACGCAGCACTCCTTGTGACTTGTCAATGGCTGGGACTGCAGAATCACAAACTTGTAAAGGCTGAAGATTTGAATTGTACATTAAACGCTACTGCAAACGGCTCATTTTCAAGTTCAGTCATATTATCTGAAAGTGCTTCAAGAATTTGTACTTTTTAAAAAGTAATAAACTGTCACATCCACAGTGGCTTCTACAACATTTTCAGGACAATCTTTTCTTCTTATTGAAATATAAAGATACTCACAAATAGATTACTTCTTTATTGGTGTCAATTTATTACAAGCTGTTAAAGTTTGCTAATAGAATAACGTTAAAAAATAATTCATAATATTATGTGAAAATCATTCAACATTTCAAAACCTAAATACATCTGTTTTTGTGATGTTTTAGATTCTGTTTGTGACCATCACAATATATGGTGTTCACCTAACTGCCCCAACTCTTACTGACGTGTTCCTGTGTCGTGTTACTGTAGTAGAAATGTAACATCTTATTAAAGAGAGAAACATCCTCTAACAGGACCAGTCAGTAATCAGGCAGGAGAAAAGCTCTTCATGGTGTCTTTTAATTACTCCTCGGCAAGATGTCATAGAGGGAGCATTCATCAAAAGCAGTCTGTTACAGCCTGGTCAGAAGGATCAGAGAAACAAAGAACAGAAGTTCATTTTATAAACTACTGAATTTACATACAGTGTCAGTCAAGGCATACATTCACTCTGATTGGTTCATTGGTTTACACCCAAGTGACTTATGTAAAATAAAATATTCTGGTTCTTCTTTATACCTTTGAGTTGAGCCACCACCCTTGAAATGTCTGTGCATATAACAACTGTCCATTCTGGGTGTTTCACGGGACATCTGCTGATTTCTGTACATTTTGTTGTTCACTTGACCTTTATCTTTAGATTTCTGACATTTATAAACCCTTTATGCTATTTCTTTAAGATGAATGCTCTGTTACCCTAACATTTATTCTTCCAAACTCTCCTCTTTGAGACTTATTAAAGACCCACTAAAACTGTAATGATAAGTTCTCTACTGTAATTCTATTCTTAAGATGTTTAATACATGAGTGTATACTAAATATGTCACACCTTAGAGGCTAAAAGGAAGTAAAAGATTCTTGTGTTAGCTGAATTTGGGGATTAACGGAAATCAGTGCAAATCATTAATACCTAAGATAAATCACATGAATCAATAATAGCTAATAGTATTAATAACAGTGAACATAGAAAATCAAGTCAAACAGTAAAATGGATCAAAGTCCTTTTTCTTCACAGTAACCTGGCATTACATGAGTTCCCCTCTAAATCTCAGATTTATGTCCCATAACCTCATAACATCAAAGCACTATGATAAAACATTGTCAGCAACTGTTCAATTTCCTTCTTATCCATCAAACATTAGCTATCTTAGCTCACAGATGTGTACTTAGTCCTCTATTCTCCATCAATGGTCAGATCATTTATTATTGTTGGTGGTGACACAGACAGCTTCATGTTGCCAATGATGCAGACAGCAATAACTAGAGATAGAGTCCTCATACAAACAACTCTGCTCACATCCTCATGCTCTCATCCATAAAGTTGCTTCAAATTATATCCAGCTGTGGTCTTGAATTAGATGATCACCTTTGCTGCATGAAAACATCTATCTTGCTGTGAGTAGGTGTCAATCCTCCCTTCAGAAGATGTCAGCACTACTCTCATTAATGCAAGCCACTAGCTGATGATGCCAAGGTAATGTTAAAATGGCAAGGGTTGTACCCAAGCTTCTTATTGATGGTAAAGTCTTCTGCTACCAGCTGGGATCCTTGGTTTGTATCTGGGCTTTCCAATTTCACAAACTGCACACTCACTACTCCATGCATAAGACACTCCATCTGTGTTGTGCTGAATTATTTCTTTATTTTGCTATCTTCTATATTACTTTGGCCCAAGAAGCCATAATATTATTTGTCCTGTATTACCACCGACTATTTGTCTATATGGCCCTAATGATCCCAGTTCCTAAAAACAATGTCAGCACTATCCCACCAACTTCATTTCCCTTATACCATCTTCTACAAACTTTAAAGGTTTGTACTGTACCTGTATCATCAGATTAATTATAAAAGCCAACAGAGAGACCTCCTTCACTTTGTGTAAAAGACAACATAGGCTGGCTGGCTGGCTGGCATCCCGGCTGGGGTGGATGGTCCCTTTGCTGACCGGGAGGCCCTTAGAATAGAAGGATGTGGGTGGACGGGCATCCCGACCTGCTTGGCACATGTCCTGATCAGGAGGCCATCATAATGGATGGACAGGGGATACTGCTGCCCAGGGCTATGTGCTTTCCCAGTACACCGCATGGTGACATCCCTCTGGCATGTATCCCGTTTGGACACCCACTGGGCAGCATGGGGTTTGTAATTTTGGTGGGCAGCTCTGTTGGGGTCCTGAGGTGCCGCTTGGGGGAGCTACTGGAGGCAGACTCTCCCATTATGGGCAATCCCAGGTGCAATGTGATAGCAGCGGACGTACAAGGAAGAGTCCGAGTCGAGATAGTAGTGGGACGAAGTTCATCTGGGTGGAGTGGAGAAGGGGAAAGTCATATGGCTGAACTGTGGAATATAAACTGCTCCAAAAAATGAAAGGAACACTTTGAAAACCCCTCAGATGTCAATGGGAAAACATGTCCTGCAGGCTATCAATACTGATATGGACTGATATGGTGATGTGTGAGGAACTAAAGGATGGCAGCCTCATCATCTGATGGAAATGAAAATGATCAACCAACAGAGAGAGGGCTGAATTCAAAGAAACAACGAAAATCAAAGGGAAAAAATGAGGCAGCAGGAGGCAGGCAGGCAGGCGAGTCCATTTTGCCAACTCCAAATCGTACTCAGTAGTTTGTATGCCCCTCCCCCATGCCTGACAACGTCCTAATGAGATGACCGGTGGTGTCCTGGGGGATCTCCTCCCAGATCTGGACCAGGGCATCACTGAGCTCCTGGACAGGCTGAGGTGTTGGATGGACTGAAACATAATGTGACACCCAGAGGTGTTCTATTGGATTGAGGTCAGGCGAGTGAGCGTGGTGGTTTAGTCAATAGTATCAATTCCTTCATCCTCTCGCCACATGAGGCCGGGTGAGCATTGTTGTGCACCAGGAGGATCCAGTATAATGTCTGATGATGGGTCCAAGGATTTCATCCCGATACCTAATGGCAGTCAAGGTGCCGTTGTCTAGCCTGTAGAGATCTGTGTGTCCTTCCATGGATATGCCTCCCCAGACTGACCATCACTGACCCTCCACCAAACTGCTCATGCTGAACAATGTCACAGGCAGCATAACGTTCTCCATGGCTTCTCCAGACCCTTTCACGTCTGTCACATGTGCTCAGGGTGAACCTGCTGTGATCTGTGAAAAGCACAGGAGCCTGCCAGTGGTGGCCTGCCAGTTCTGGTTTTCTATGGAAAATGCCAATCTAGCTCCACGGTGCCCAGTAGAGGACGTCGGGCCCTCAGGCCACCCTCATGAAGTTAGTTTCTGCCTGCCTGCATTTTGTAGGCTCTGTCAGTGCTCACCCTGTTCCTC
>NC_053156.1:2296651-2455462 GCF_016835505.1 Polypterus senegalus | reverse complement strand
AGATAACAGCAAGTTCATCCTGAGCACATGTGACAGACGTGAAAGGGTCTGGAGAAGCCGTGGAGAACGTTATGCTGCCTGTAACATCGTTCAGCATGAGCGGTTTGGTGGGGGGTCAGTGATGGTCAGTCTGGGGAGGCATATCCATGGTGGGACACTCAAACCTCTACAAGCTAGACAACGGCACCTTGACTGCCATTAGGTATTGGGATGAAATCCTTGGATTCAAGTAGTATTATGTCAGGCATGTTCTGTCAAAATTTAATCCAATTTGATTGATGAGATTAAGCCCCGCCCCTTTTTAATCGAAGACCGGAAGTCCCCTCCCCCACCAGCCATCTGTTGTTAGTTGACCTTTGATGACCTTTCCGGAAGTCCCCTCCCCCACCCACCAGGTGTTTTGTTGACCTTGATGACCTTGATCCGGGCCCCTGTTGATTGATGACAGGAAGTCCCCACCCCACCCATCTGTTGTTTGTTGACCTTTGATGACCTTTAGCCCCGGCCATCTGTTTTCCCAGGAAGCTGTCAAGGGTAATTTGCCCCCCACCCCTTGAACCCCGCCCCTGCTTGGCCACCTGCCCTGAACCATCTCGGTAGGGCAAGTCCAAACATGCCCAAGGGCTGCCTAGGCCCCCGCTGCCCCTCCTGAACCCATCACCACCCCAGCCACTTCCGAGCCCCCCCTCTTCCTAAGACAAGTTCAGGCATGTTGCAGCCGGATCCTGGACAAGTTCAGGCATGTTCCTATCCATACCCATACTGAATGGCCTGCCTAAGCCTCACCGATAGGCGGCACATGATGTCTGGCCCCTCCACTTCCGAGGACATACACACACACCCCCACACACACACACACACATGCTCCGGTCGGACCGGTCTAACTTTTCGCCGTTCCTGTCAATATTGCTTTAGGTAAGAATCCTGGTATCTATGTAACAATTATTTTTAAAATATCTATCTATCTAATCGATGCTATATCATTTGTAAACCCTTTGTATTTTATCTAAGCCCACTTACAGGGCCAGCTTTTACCATCTCCGTGAAAATCCTTTCACAGAACAACAGCCGACAGCCATCGCACAGACAAAGCCTTCATCAGCGCACACAGAAACGAAATGACAGGACGTCTCTGCGCAGCCCCCGCAGGCTTGTGCTTGTAGTTCAAAGCACACTGAAATACAAGCTGTCCGCTCTCAGATCAGACAGCCCCCTGCGCGCGCTTGCGAACTGGTCAGGAGTGCGCATGCTTGTCAACAGCTGAGCGTAAACCCCCCTTCCATCCCCATGCGCTTAGCACGCAGCTACTTCTTCCATTCCCAAGACGCATGTATCTTAAAAAGTTAAAGGCTTTCATGATAACGTGTAAAACACGAGATAACTAGTTCGATATAAGCCCTTTAAAAATCACACAGTTAAATAAGATGCAGCAGTTCCCTTTTAAATCACGTTGGAGACGTCTAAATGCTAAATGAATTAATATATTTATAATTTGTATTTAAATCGATCTAAAACCATCCCTTGTTCTATCCATTAACAACCCTGTTAATCCTCCCCACATGAAGAAAGGCGTTTAGTTTTTCTAAAAGTTTGAATGCCTTAATCAGATCGGATATATCGGGTTAGAGAAAGGAACTTTAAAATACTCGGCCAAAACCGCTTTTTGCAAAGCACAAACCCCACACTAACTGAGCTCCGGAGTTGGGCTGTGGTCTCTGGAGAATCGGTGGCACTTCCGCAGTTAGGATGGCTCAGGAAGTTTATGACCCTTAACCTCGGAGCAAAACAGATTGCGTCTGTTTAATCAAATCTACGGGTTACAACGGAATCTATTAAGCAAATTCCGGACTTTTTTTAGCGTTCGTGCAAAGTTGTTGTATTTAGACACCGGACAAAGGCCATTACACGGATGTCCGGTTAAAATGATGGGGGAAAATATCTGATATTACAGATGATTTCACAGGGATCACATTCTAAAACAGCCAGCTTTTTCGGGTCTATAAATAAGCCGCTGGCGGACCACAAGCCCCATTTTCTCTACGCATCGTTCAGAACAAGAAAGATGAATTTCTCCCAATACGGTTTGTCAGCACGAATTTATTAGAATAATATATTATAATTTTAATGACTACATCTAAATGAAATCTAATTATTTTTCATACAGACGAAACTGCAGCAGCAGACGTCATCAATGACCCCCCAGGTAAGGCTATTCATGATTCTTATATGCGTTAAATGAACATGTTTTAAAAACTGAGGTCTGAATTCTTATATTTTCTCCTTAGAGCTGTTCATACCGGTCGATTCACAAAATGGTAAAACCTTTTTTAATATATCTTGTTTAATACGCACATGGCATGCTTATTAGCATTTAGGCGGAGCATTCGTGTATCGGAGGGCTCTCGGTAGCGAACGCGCATGTATAAGCGCTTACGTGTTTGTCAATATAAAACTGTTTATAACATGTTTCTTCTGGGCTGATCCGTTCATGAAATGGGATGATGAGTCTATAAACGTGTCTTAACTAACCGCATGAACGACGTGCGTAAGTGAATATTTGAGTATAATTACTGGGTTGTAATGGAAAATGTCCAGGAATACAATAAAGTTATTTCAAAACGTGCGGTTGATTCCTTTATTTTCTTTTCTTTAGAATTATATATACAAGTAGAATCGCCAATCGATTTTGATGTCCAAGGTGAGAATTTTTATTAAAATGATAAAATGTTTACTACGTGTCTATGTGCGTCCGTGTGAGCGCGCGCCGTCGGGAATGCAATTACTAGCTTTCGGGCGCACATGAGCTTTAGTAAATGAAATGTAATACATACTAGGTCCGTCAAAAGTCCTAGTATCAATGTTGAATCATCGGGTAAATGAATATTATGACGTGTTTCTGTATTTATGAGATAATATTTAAAGACCTTGAGACCCGATTATTTTGAAAATGATTTTATCCAACTTAGTTTAGGGGATGCCCATGCATTTTATTAAAGTGCTTCGGGTAGTTACAAGTAGACTATCGGAATGAATAGGGATGATGCGTATTAAAACGTTCTGTATTAATTAACTGGTTGAGATGTGTCTGTGTGTGTGTGTGTGTATATGTGTGTGTGTGTGTGTGTGTGCACGTGTAGATCAGCTTGTGTGTGTGTGTGTGTGTGTGTGTGTGGAATGGAGCTCATGCATTTGGTTTCAGCCACTGCAAGAGCTGGAATGGGGAAATGTTATTTTAAATAGGTATTTATTTTGTTTTGTAGATGAAAATTCTGTACAAAACGAAACAGTTTCTCAAAGGGATTACCCTGATTTGTACAGTCACGGTAAGTGTCCTTTTCAATTTATGAATGAAACTTTGGGGAGCACACTTATCTGCAGATTTTGTGAAAAGAGTCCTTTAACTGAGAAGGTTATAATTATATTTTCAGATTCAACTCTCCCGGGTGTTTTAACGCAATTGCTGCAAGGCTCAGACAATCTAGCACTTTACGAAAGCTGGCAGAATCAGCAAGTACTAGCACCGTCGGAGATCAACATTCTGGGTCATTCTCCAGCAACATCTCAGAACAGCCAGGGGGATTCTCTGACATCATATCCGAGAAGCCTAGGGCAATCTCCGGCACCGTCTCCGAGAAGCCTAGGGCAATCTCCGGCACCGTCTCCGAGAAGCCTGGGGCAATCTCTGGCACCGTCTCCGAGAAGCCCTGGGCAATCTCCGGTACCGTCTCAGAGAAGCCGTGGGTATTCTCCAGCGCAATCGTCGGCGTCATCTAATTCTAGCCGGCGTTCATCCCCCGGGTGGGACACTTTACCAACATCGCTTCACTCTGAGCGAGGATCTCGGCGAAGAAATCGTTATTCATCCCGATATTCCCATCGGCCTGACCACGACCGGAGACATCGTGAAAGACTGGTGCAGTTGGGCAACGTTCTTCGCTGGCCACTGGAGCAATTTATAGAATTAGAATCTCCTGGGTACAATTCTGTACCCGACATGAGTTTACATTTGCTGCATCTGTATACTTTTTACAAGGTTCTACCCAGAAATTAAAGGATAGGTTTTATATTACTTTTTTGATTAAAAATAACATTGAATGCAAATTTTTATTTTCTGTGCTTATAACTGTAACCTTTGATTAAATTTTTATTATCTGTGTTTATAACTGTAACCTTTGCTTAAATTTAGGTCATGTCTGAAAACGGGTCTAGCGGTAGCAGCAACGAACGCGACAGCATCAGCGACAGTGGTACAGACAGCAGCTGCGACAGTGGTGCAGAAAGCTTCCGTGAACATCCTGTAGGGCGTAAAGGTAGGAAAAGGCCGTCCAGTGAAAACCTGAGACTATTAAAAGAGATGTCTGATAACCTTGAATATTCTATAAAACCCCCTAAAATACCTACCCCTCCGCGATCACCTGAAATTGTTCATTCACCAACCCCAGTGACACATCCTATTGACAATTTTGATCTCATTGATACATCGCTCCAGGTTCTAAATTCTGATGAAATAGCCGTAGTTAACGCTCTGTTGGAGCTTTTGAAGAATACCTCTCTCAGGACAGAACGTCATCAGGCCCTTCACAACAACCAATTGCCCTAAACATGTATGTGGAATCCCCACAGCCTTCTACCTCAGGAATCTCGGGACCTAGTAAGGCCAGTCTTCAACACCCACCTGTTGATGACTTAAAAGAGTCGGTTACTTCCAACCCACATCCTCAGACAGGATCAGGAGTGACTAATTTGTTCGGGGTAAACTTGAGTCTCGAAACCAACTCTCCACAGCCATCTACATCGCATACGGTGAATCAGTCATCTCCAGAGCCATCAGTAAGTTCCCCACAACCCTCTACCTCGCATACGGTGAATCCACCGTCTCCAGAGCCGTCAGTAAGTTCCCCACAACCCTCTACCTCTCGATTAAATAATTTGTCTATAACGGAGCGTCCAAAATTTAACAGTATCGAGATTAGACACCGTTCAATTTTTCGAGGCCTACACACTTGATTCATTCGCCGAAGTTTTTAATCATATACACGAGACCCTTCAGCAAATATTAGACAGTTTTACGAGCACTTTTAATCCTATGGATCTAGTTCAGTTAGAATTACGTGCCGAATCTCTCAACCCCAGTGTTTTTCCCTAACCCCCGCGGGTATGCTTTCTGTTGAAGACTTTTTTAATCAAATTGAATTACTTCTCCAGAGTCACGTATTTTAGCCGATTCCAGTCTGACGCTAATCGTTCAGGTGGATAGGGTTCCATCTGGCGGGGCTAGGCATAAAGCCTGTTCCCTTTTCAACGATGTAATCCTTCAAAAGAACTGGAAGCACCTATGATCTCCTTTAACCGGGATGATCAGTGCTGTTTTGCCAGGGGTTTACTGGCTGTATTAAATGATAGGTTCAGAAACAATCAGAAATTGTGTGAACAAGAGGCTCGCCGTCTGCACGTCGGGGTCGGTTTATTAACGGATCCGAAAGTAACGTTTTCAGATGTCGAAAAATTTGAGAGGCTACTAGGAATTAAAATTATCGTCTGGTACAGGGAACCGAACACCTGCACTCTATTAAAATTTGAAGCGTCCCGGGTCAGAAAACCAAAGACGGCGTTCCTGTTTTTGCACCAGGATCATTATTACGGTATTTTGAATCTAAAAGGTTTTCTGGGATTTTCCTACGTCTGCGATTTCTGTTACACGGGATATTCTATACCGTCACGACATCGCTGCGAACAGCACTGTGATGTCTGTTTATCTACAAACTGTCTATTAGTTGACGGGGGGCTTTTCGATGTCCCGATGTTGTCGTTTCTGTCGATCAGGGGTTTGCTTCGAAATCCACAAAACCCGAAAATGGAATGAAAAGACGCGTCGGTCTGAAAGTATCTGCGACGTCCTTAAAGTCTGTGTTCTCTGTTATGAGAGATACAGCTTGAAAGCCGGTTCAAAACCTCACAGTGTCGACCCAAACACTGTCGCGTTTGTAGAGCGTGTAAAGAGTCGGATGAAAACCATCAGTGTTTTATTCAAAGCTTACCGCAAAGACCAAACCATGAAAAATACGTGTTCTACGATTTTGAGTGCCGTCAAGATGCTGGTACACACATCCCCAATTACATCCACTGCATGCATTGGAACGGTTAATCGTGGAGATGGGCCGGCGAGGACTGCGTAGCAAAATTCTTTCACAGATATCGATGTCCGAAATACAAAGATTACACGTTCATAGCTCACAATTCTAAGGGGTATGACGGATATTTCCTCATGAAATATCTCATCGAAAGCGGGCAAACTCCATTTGTTACATCTCAGGGTTGTAAATTAATGTGCTTTATAGAAGAAGATTACAACTTGAGATTTATCGACTCGTTGAACTTCTTACCTATGAAATTGAGCAGTATGCCCAAAGCCCTGGGATTCCAGGCTCAAAAAGGGTACTTTCCCCATTTCTTTAATACCGCTGAAAATCAAATTACATCGGACCATACCCCGATCCTAAATATTACGGCATTCAACACATGATGAGCCAGGAAAGAGAGGAGTTTTTGTCTTGGTACGACTCTATTAAAAGCGGAACCTTCAACTTTAGACAAGAAATGGCGTACTATTGTCGAAACGACGTGGTTATTTTGAGAACTGCCTGTATGAAATTTAGAGATGAAGTGATCGGGATCGGTAATATTGATCCTTTTCAGTGTATGACCCTAGCTTCTCTCTGTCTGTCCATGTACAGACAAAACTGCATGCCTGATAATGCAATTGGAATCATTCCTACTGATCATTACAAAAGCACTCACAAAGCTTATTCTAATGCTTCTATTCAGTGGCTAATGTTTCTTTCCGAGAAGGAAAAAATAAACATTCGACATGCGCGGAATCACGGTGAAGTCAAGATGGGGTCCTTTTATCTAGATGGTTACGCCGAAGTTCAGGGTGTCCCGACGGCCTTTGAGTTTGCTGGCTGCTTTTATCACGGATGTCCAGAGTGCTACGATGCAAGCCAAACACCCTCTTACGGGACGTCTTATGCAGAATTGTTTAAAGCGTTTGATAAAACTCATTAAATTGCGGGAAAACTTTAATCTGGCGGTGAAAGTGCTTTGGGAACACGCTTGGGAGCGCATGAAAAAAGAGGACGCGGAGCTTCAGGATTTCTTAAGACGCTTTGAGTTTCCTGAACCTATAATCCCGTGATGCCCTTTATGGAGGGCGCACCAACGCTATCAAATTATACCATAAGGTCAAGGTGACGAGCAAATGCAATATTACGATTTTACAATCTGTACCCCTACGTCAACAAAACAAAAACCTACCCGATCGGCCATCCGACCTTTGTTTTTGAGGAGTTTGGCGATCTTAAGCAATACTTTGGGCTCATTAAAATCACCATGCTAGCCCCGCAATTTGTATTTTCCGGTCCTCCCTTTAAGAATTTGCAATAAATTGATGTTCGTTTGTGCCGTGCGTGTGCAGAAACCCAGACAACCCACCGGCCTTTGCCGTCACAATGATCGGGAAAGGTCTTTAACAGGAACCTGGTGCAGCGTCGAAATACTCAAGGCCTTAGATAAAGGGTACAAAGTTTTAAAATTCATGAGATATGGCACTACGACAGAGTACCGCAGATTTATTTTCCGATACATCAAAATTCATCTGAAAGGCAAACAGGAGGCCTCTGGATGGCCATCTTGGGCCTGGACGGCGTCCGGGCGCTATGTTGACGACTATTTCTTAAAAGAAGGCGTATTATTGGAGCGTGAAAACATAGCCTCCAATCCCGCCAAGAGACAAATTTCCAAGTTATTTCTGAATTCTCTTTGGGGAAAATTCGGTCAGAAGCCTAACCAACTGACCACGACGTTTGTTAAACACACCCAAGAATTCTTTGATTACCTGTTCTCAGACTCTCCTATTTTGGCTTTGTCAGCGAAAAATCGCTCAGGTGCAGTGGAGGTATGCGGATGACCGATACGCTGTACCCGCCCTGTCAATGTGGTGATCGCCGCTTTCACCACGCCTATGCCGGCTAGAATTGTACAATTGCTGGATCGTTTAGGACCGAGGATTCTGTATCATGATACAGATTCCATTATCTTCACAGCATCGCCGGACAGTACACACGCCGCTCGACTATTTAGGCGAACTCACCAGCGAACTAGATCCTGATGACTACATTGAAGAATTTGTTTCTGGGGTCCAAAACGCGTCATACAAAACGTTCAAAGGCAAGGTCTGCATGAAAGTAAAGGGTATTACTCTCAATCACCAAACGGTTCAAGAGGTAAACCTATATTCGTTAATGGATCTAGTGCATAGTTTTGTAGAAAACGATCTCACAAAAGAAATAACCGTTCATGGTATGCAGATTCATAGGAACAAAAAGACCCTGACGTTGCAAAATCGTCCACTCAGAAAGAGATTCAGAGTGGTGTACAACAAAAGGGTTCTCTTGCCTGATTTCACATCTCTACCCTATGGATACTAAAGAGGGCTTTGATGTAAGACTTCAACACCCGTTCTCAAAAATAGTCTCGGGACCCTCCTGTTTGGGCAAATCGCATTATGTGAAAAAGCTTTTGGAACACACAGACCATGTGCTTTCTCGCTGCCCTGACAATATAGTCTGGTTTTATAGCTGTTGGCAGCCTCTGTACGACGAACTATTAGCCAGATTTCCCAAAATCAAATTTTTGGAGGGATTACCCGCTTCCTTAAGCGACGATGAACTACTACCGCCTGATCGAGTTAACTTGGTGATCGTCGGCGATTTGATGGAACAGGCAGCCATAGCCAAGAGATGAGAGGGCCTTCACAAAATATACTCATCACAGGAATTTGTCCATCATTTACTTGGTCCAAAATTTATTTTTTCAAGGCAAGAAAAGTAGAACGATAAATCTGAATGCCAATTACATCACCCTTTTCAAAACCCGAGAGATAAGCTGCAAATCACTAATTTAGCTCGTCAAATGTACCCGGTAGGGTGAAATTTTTCTTGGAGGCCTTTGAGGACGCTTACGCGACAACCTTACGGTTATCTGTTGGTGGATCTGAAAGCCCAGACACCTGACAATTTCGTTTACGTGCGGTATGTTCCCCCGATGGCCTGTGGCGTGCGTCGTGAAAAGATAAAGACAGGCGATTTTCGGTATTTGAAAAAGCGGCATGTCGTGCAGAATAAAAAGAAATCTCCCTTTGCTCAAGACCCTGCACAGGGTCTCCTGTCGCCGAAGAAAAGCGATGCTGAGCGAGGCTCCTGACGATTTCATTTATGCTCTGGCCGAAATAGCTCTCAATACTTTAAAAGGCCATGTCCCCCTGACTTCTAGGCAGTTCAAGTTGCTGAAGAAGCATCGTTGCCCGTTAAAAACTCAGCGATAAAAACTGCCCGTTAAAAGAAAAAACCCTTTTAAATCAGAAAGGAGGTTTTCTCGAGCCCTGTTAAGCGTGGCCATTCCTTTCATTACTAGTTTAATAGCTTCGAGAGTATAAATATGGAATACACGCGTAAGATGTACCTGGTCCCTCAACAACAAATGGCTCAGTGGCATCAGAAACCCCACTTCCAACGACATTTTAAGCGCCACGGAAAGTGAACTGGATAAACAGATGAAACACATACTTGAACGATGATTTGACGTCGATGCAAAAGTAAATCTTTATACGACCGTCTTGCAAAGATACCTTACCTTTGTGAAAAAAGCGGATAAAGAAACCGGTTCTCTGACATTATTGATGCCTGTCGAGAACCAGGAGGTGCCGCCAGAGGCACTCAAAGATGCACCTAGTACCCCAGAAGAACGGGTGTATGACGAGATTTTTAAAAAGTGCTCCGGATAAATCAAAGAAATATACTGAAATAATTTTACAGAAAATGACGCATCACCCTAATACAACCTATTGGAATGGCTTGGGAGAGTTTGTGTTTCGTGGAGAACCGTTACCGTAATATGGTTGATCTAATGCGGAACTTAACCGCCCGTCATAACATACCATCCTATCGGAGACCTAGGGGTTGGAAAGAATTTATTAAGGCCCTGGCTGGATTGAACATTCCGACCTCGGCCGTACCAAACATGGACACTAGAGAACTTCTAGAGAGTTTCAAACCAACCTCCCCAGACGGAGCTTCTGCTGTCTCTGCTGCCTCTGCTGCGCGCTGCTACCGATACACCTGTTGGCAGGAAAACCAGATCTCACAAAAAGAATGAATGGATTCCTTATTGAAATGTAATTATATTTTTGTTTAATAAAATATTATTTTTACACAGTTTGCCTATTCTTTATTAAGATAATTACAGGGTCCAGAACTTTGCATGCAGGGTTGATCCTGAAAGCTTCTTAAAGTGTTCTTAGACAAGGTGTTGACAAAATTTTGAACCATATCATCGTTCTTGGTGACTTCATTAAAATACAGGTTCATGACCTCTTGATAAGAGCGTCCTTTTCCTCTATGATGCAGGAAAAAAATACAGTGTTGTCCGCAGACGGTGGAAAACCAGTTTTGAAGCTGCGGGTATGGTGAATAATTTCTTTACAGTTTCTGTTTAAAAAGCTGTATATTTCCTCAGGAAAATAGATAAAGTCTGGTGGAGCTCCGTAGGAATCAAAAAATTCTCCAATTCCGTCTTCTCTGAGATGTATCGCCAACCAGTGTTCTCCGGGTTGTTTTGACGGTGAGTATTGACGATGATCATGGTCGGGAGCTCCGTAAGTATCTTTTTAGGCAGTTCGTCGCAAGCCAACACTCCGTAAAACAGATTTTCTGTGTACGGATTACTGGACATGAGTTTGTTGATCTGCAGGGTATTCATGCTTTTTAGTAATCATAAAGTATATTTCTTCTCTGGTTTATTTCAATAATGTTGTCAAAGACCGCGTACACTATTAGATTCACAGTATGGGGTAGGGGCCAAAGCGGATTTCAAATCTCATGTTCCCTGTTTTCATCAATGAGAAATGGTCCCCGCATTCTTGATCTGGCGTCAAATCAAAGGCAAACAGGGTGTAACCTTTGAGAATTCAGAACGGCTGATGGCTAGAGGCTGGTCTTTCAAGTGTTTTCCGTGGCCAACACCAGGTTGTAATATTCTCGGCGGTGGTGTCATTAGCAAAATTGGGCTGAAATGGTTTGGCGGGAATCTGTTCTCCGTCCAAATACAAGGCCAGGAATTCCACATGGTTATGTTTGAAATTGAAGGGGTTTCTGGCGTAATCCCCGGAAAAGGCGTCATTATCCACCATGCCTAGGACCACGTATTTGGGTAATTGTCCCAAGAACAAATTCTCCTGATTGCTCACCGGATCCCGGCCGGTAAACTGAGAACTTTCATATTCACTCTTTCCAAGGGGTACTTGGCGTTGGCGTTTGTGAGTGCGTGTGCGTGCCCCAATTTCACCGCCGCTGAAACTTTAACTTTCTTGACAAAAAGAGCTGCGGATAAAATGTTTACTTTGTAACGCTTCGGCATCTCCGGACATCAGACAGAATTCATTTTGCTCGACCATTTTTATTCTGACGTCCACTCCGTTTAGAATTAATTTTTCTTGAAAAATAGGTCGAATGAATAGATCCAAGGAGTTCTACTGTCTTACCCTGGGCCGTATAACCGTTTCTTTTTTTGAACCCCTCATTCGGACCGTCCAAGGTTGTGTTTTCATGTTCTTGGCCGAGTCTTTGTAAAAAAGACCCGTACCAAATTGGTACTTGAGAGTTTCACTGCTGTAATTTAACAATCCCTCAAAAGGGCCCTATACGGGTAAAGGTTGGAACTCTGGGATATTAAGCGATCTCCCAGGGTTACATCCACTTGTGAAAATAAAGCGGCTATCGGATAATTAACAAAGGCTACCTTGGCCACGGGGGGTGGATTAGTTCCGTCGGCATTGACGATTTTGCATCGGACGTGTAGAAGCGTGTTATTCAGGTCCAAGTAGTCTTCCCCATTCCCAGTAATCAGAAACTCCAGCGGGGCGACTTCAGATAGAGCTGAGAGAGGGGGGACCTCGACATAGATGCTTTTTTCTACACTAGTCTGAGTATAGGGTACCGTAAACAAGTCCAGTTCGGATTTCACACACTCTTGAGACATTCGATGAGCGAAAGACATCTTGAGTTAAAAATGTTTTTCGATTTCTTTTTCTGTGGCGGGACTTATCCTTGTGGCGGAGAAGAAAATGAAGTAAAAGCTGAGCGGCGTCTTTTTGATGCGGGGCTGTCGTGACCGGAGGCCTCTTACGTTTAGTTTTCCTCATCACCATTAGACCAGCCCCAGCTTGATTTTCTTCGTTTCCTCGAGTCATCGCTCCTGACATGGCTCCAGCCACCACGTCTTTGACAATATTCTTAGCGGCTGATTTAATGTGTGGTTTGACAATTTTGAATCCTTTTTTTAGAGAGGCAAAGCTCTTCTAAATAGCCCTCGAAATATCCCTCCGATCCCAGAGCCGTACATCACTGGGGACCCAGAGAACCGGGAGTCCGTTACGGCTTGGGCTTCATAATAATGCACGTAAGGGTTGGGGTCCAGGTAAGATCTCATCTCAGTATTAGTCGTGTATACACCTCTTGGAGGGTCTGAAATGTAACTTGACTATGACCTTGCCAAACTGAAATGGAACCGCTTTGTTCTGATCCGTCTTTATTTCAATGGTCAAAGTATCAAACTGATTCTTGCTAACCGAGCGTAGTGCGGTTTGCGTAGGTGATTGTGGTAATCTTATTCATCTCATCCTCAATATGTACATCTCAAGAGAGGGACGTAGCTGTCTCCGCTCTTTGGTGAGAAACAATGTCGCTGTAGACGTACAAGGAATAAAACCCCGCTCTGATATCCGCGGGGTAAGGAGCTTCATTCACCAGACCAATAGTTTTGTCGGATGAGCTCCTAGAATCCTACCTAATTGTCCCTTGACATGCAGAGTTTCATCCTTCACAGTGTTTGAGAAATAGAATCTACGCTTTAGAGCGCTATAGCGGAATTTCGCAGGGTCTGCTGAGCGGGACTCCGAGAATTTTGAATCTTTCAACACCACTTCATTTATCTTGTCTGACACTTTCTCGACACTAGAGTAATAGCCCGCAGGAATACTATAAAATTTAGCTATTAGCGGATTCACCAACATAAATTCATTATCCGGTTTGTCTAGGGTATTCCAGGTGTGCGGATACTGAATTTCGCCAATCCAACTTCCCAGGGGCCCTGTAGTTCGATTGGGGCTGCTAATTTGACGGTAAATTCGGATGGTATTATTAGGGAAAACATCTTGGGAAGAATTGCTGGGTAGTACAACGTAAAAGCTTTTTCTCTCCATTGTGATCAGACCGTGAATGAAATACTAATTTTGATTCTCAGTATTTAACGTCTTGCGCGTAGCTTTCAGGGATCCAACTGTTAAACTTTTCGGGCCAGCCGAACCATTTCACCAAAATATGCTTTTTTCTACGGATATTTTTTCGCCAAAATCTTTTCAATCCTAAAGGCGTCCGTTACCTCGAATCTTTTGTAACTTCGGTCGTAAAAGGAACCTATAATGTCTTCACCATCATAATCCTTGAGCTTGTAGGCGGGCGGATCCCTGGGGACTAGTTCAGAAGCGGTAAATACCTCGTCTGAAAAGGTTTGTTCGTAGCCCTTGGTAAAAGGATTCCGGGATTTTGATACTCTGACCGTATCGCCGACTTTGAATTTATATTTTAGATTTCTTTTGGTTTTAGTTAGGCCGTATAAGTTTTTAAAGACTTTCCAAGAATTGGAACTACTCACCTCAGCAGGGGCCATTTTTATACCTCGGTGATAGCTGAGATTATAAGATTTCACCAAGTCCTGTAGCCCGGCAGATAGGACCGGATTCCGGGAGCTGAAATAACGCCACATTTTGGTCTTCAGAGTTCAATTGAACCTCTCCACCACCGAAGCCTTTAATTCACTAGCTGTGGTGAAATGTTTTATTCCGTGTTTGTTGATCAGGCTTTGAAATTCCCGATTGAGAAACTCTTTACCGCTATCCGTCTGAAGTTTGACGGGTACTCTACCTTCCTCATAAATTTCTCGAACAGCCCTGGTTACTTCTTTACCCGTTTTGTTTTCAGAACCCTGACCCAAGCGTATTTAGAAAGAATATCTATACAAGTCAGTAGATACTTGTAACCTCTGTTATACTCGGACAGGTTTGTCATATCCACCAGATCGACCTGCCATTGGCCGTCAATATTGGAAACATACACCTTATTCCTTTTAAAATGGATTCTGGCGGTTTATGTATCGTGTAGGTGTATTGCCCAGATAACCAATCTGACACTTCTTGGGACCCAATATGGTGACCAGCTTGCGAGAGCTCTTTTCAAGGAATCCTTACCCCCAAGGATCCGGGATTCTCAGAGTTATAATATGTTTTTCAAGACCTGCTCCATCGCGGTGATAAAACAGACACTGACACCAGTTAAAAATTAGAAAACCTTTATTTAAGAGTCTGAATTTTTTCAGGCGTTTGTGTTTTCAGGCTCAGAAAGACCCATCAGCTCTATCATATCATCAAATTCCAGGTCATATTTGGTCCACAGATTCATATGACCCTCATGATTAATATTTACTTACAAAACTCATTTGCCACACGGGGTTACACAGTAGGAGTATTCATCCATTTCATAAAATGACTGCATTACAGTATCATGAATAGAGCTGGTACTTTCAAATTCATCTACAGTCTTTTCAACCACTACACATATTTTGGGAATCGGCAGTAGAATATTAAAATACCGAGAACTTTAACAGCTAGTCGTTTCAGCCAATATTTACGGAAAATATTCAGAATCTTCTGAAAGCGACCTTGATGGTAGCGATTTCAGGTTCAAAGAGGCATGTATGCCTTACCTGGGCAGGGTGATTTATACCACAGCCTTGACATTCTTTTTTCTGGTCGCAGTAGACAATAATGTCCAGCAGAGAAGTCATCAGACCTTTAACAAGCTGCAGGGCCTTTTTCCAGGTTTCTGGCAGTACCCCATCGGGCAATCCATATTTGTCTCAGAAAGTTCTATCAACATCATTTCCTGTGGAACTTGTTTGTGCACCCAAGGCTGTCCTGGAGCTCGGTAAGAGGTTTCTGTCTGATCGGCATTAACGGAGAGACAGTGTCCGGCTGATCACCATTGGCTGTGACGGGTGAGGCCTACTAGACCAAGGAAACTGGAATCCGCTGTCTGTCTCAAGGTCTCTTGACCAGAGAGTGTAATCAGGCCGTATAGTAAAATAACAGGGGTCAGATTCCTGGCGGTCCTGAATGTAATCCATCCGGACAGAGTTATAGAACTGGTAAGATTCAGGTCTTGAAGCCGGAGTCTTAGGCGGAAACCCCGAGGATGTTACGCCGAACTCCGTCGTTTCAGAGTCCGAAGCTGTTGATATGCAGAGAGCTTTTAAAAGCTGCAATGAATTCTGAAATGGACTGATCCTTCGTCTGGTTCCGTTGACAGACTGAGTATTTATGGTAAGAGGTCTGAGGCGTGGCGTAAATAAAGGGGGGTTTTACAAGTCGTCGAGCAATGTTTCAGACCAGTTAGACCAGTGTTTCCCAAACTCAGTCCTGGGGACCCCCTGTGGCTGCAGGTTTTTGTTCCAACCACATTCCTAATCAGTGACAACACCTGGTAAAACTGAGCTCATTTAATTAGCTGGTATTTTTTTTCTCTTATTCTACATTCAGAAAAGCATAGCAGCATGGTTTTTACATTTATAAGACATTTATAAATATTTCTGCTTTTGCTATAGATTTAAGTGCTTAACACTCTTTTGTTGATTTCATTATACTTTGCCCTTTCTCTGTGCAGTTTATCCCCTTTGTTGTATCTTAATAATGACAATTTAAAATGAGCAAAGCAGACAGCCAGGCAAACAACGGTGAATAATCAAAGGCTGCAAGTAATTTAGCATCAGACCCACTAATTAGTAAATAATGGAGTAATTAAACAATTAGAACACCTAGAAAAGTAGAATGAAAATCAAGATGAAAATACTGTTAAAAAGAAAAAAAAATATTCCTATATAACTGCTTGGTACATTTGAATTTTTTTTTTTTTAGCAAACTTAGTTTTCTAATTCCTAAATTGTTCCCTAAACACAGAACTTGGGAAATATCACTTCACTTAATTAGCCCAGGACTTCAATTTAAAACAGAAGCTGGTTGGAACAAAAACCTGCAGCCACAGGGGGTCCCCAGGACCGAGTTTGGGAAACACTGAGTTAGACCATTACCGGCCCGTCGCTTAAGCTTGCAGAATTCAGTCCTTGAATACTACAGGCGGATGACATTTTTCCTTATCGACCACGCATGATTCTACCATTGTTTCGCACAACTTGACCTGTTCCTCGTCAGTCGCTCCAGCTTGAAGAAACTCGGGAACCAAACGTCTTTTAACCCTTTTTAAACGATCCTTAGAATAGAACCTACGGAACTGACGCTTCACTGGGGCATCGGTCATAGATTCCATTTTTTTCTTCACAGAGTGCTTAGAACTGATGAAAATGCCTCGCTTTTTATACACCACTTTCAGAAGTGAACCAGGAAGTGGAGGGGTCAGACATCATGTGCCGCCTATCGGTGAGGCTTAGGCAGGCCATTCAGTATGGGTATGGATAGGAACATGCCTGAACTTGTCCAGAATCCGGCTGCAACATGCCTGAACTTGTCTTAGGAAGGGGGCTCGGAAGTGGCTGGGGTGGTGATGGATTGAGGGGGGGGGGCCTAGGCAGCCCTTGGGCATGTTTGGACTTGCCCTACCGAGATGGTTCAGGGCAGATGGCCAAGCAGGGGGGCGGGGGTTCAAGGAGGGTGGGGGCATCCATCAAATTACCCTTGACAGCTTCCTGGGAAAACAGATGGTCGGGGCTAAAGGTCATCAAAGGTCAACAAACAACAGATGGGTGGGGTGGGGACTTCCTGTCATCAATCAACAGGGGCCCGGATCAAGGTCATCGAAGGTCAACAAAACACCCGGTGGGTGGGGGAGGGGACTTCCGGAAAGGTCATCAAAGGTCAACTAACAACAGATGGCTGGTGGGGGAGGGGACTTCCGGTCTTCGATTAAAAAGGGGCGGGGCTTAATCTCATCAATCAAATTGGATAAAATTTTGACAGAACATGCCTGACATAATACTACTGACTCATCATCAGACCCTATGCTGGTTCCTCCTGGTGCACGACAATGCCCGGCCTCATGTGGCGAGAGGATGAAGGAATTGATACCATTGACTGACACCCACACACTCACTCGCCTGACCTCAATCCAATAGGACAACTCTGGGTGGGACATTATGTTTCAGTCCATCCGACACCCCAGCCTGTCCAGATGCTCAGGGATGCCCTGGTCCAGATCTGGGAGGAGATCCCCCAGGACACCATCCGTCATCTCATTAGGATGTTGTCAGGCTGGTGGGGGGTGAGGGCAGTGGGTGGTGCATACAAACTACTGAGTATGATTTTTTAGCAGTTTATATTCCACAGTTCAGCCATATGACTCTCCCCTTCTCCACTCCACCCAGATGAACTTCGTCCCACTACTCTCTCGACTCGGACTCTTCCTAGTACGTCCGCTGCTATCACATTGCACCTGGGATTGCCCATAATAGGAGAGTCTGCCTCCAGCAGCTCCCCCAAGTGGCACTTCGGACCCCAACAGAGCTGCCCACCAAAATTACAACCCACATGCTGCCCAGCGGGTGTCCAAACGGGATACATGCCAGAGGGATGTCACCATGCGGTGTACAGGGAAAGCACATAGGGCAGCAGTCTCCCCTGTCCATCCATTATGATGGCCTCCCGACCAGGACATGTGCCGCTCACCAAGCAGGTTGGGATGCCCGTCTAGCCACATCCTTCTATTCAAAGGGCCTCCCGGTCAGCAAAGGAACCAATCACCCCAGCCAGGATGCCAGCCAGCCAGCCAGCCTATGTTGTCTTTTACACAAAGTGAAGGAGGTCTCTCTGTTGGCTTTTATAATTAATCTGATGATACAGGTACAGTACAAACCTTTAAAGTTTGTAGAAGATGGTATAAGGGAAATGACGTTTATGGGATAGTGCTAACATTGTTTTTAGGAACTGGGATCATTAGGGCCATATAGACAAATAGTCGGTGGTAATACAGGACAAATAATATTATGGCTTCTTGGGCCAAAGTAATATAGAAGATAGCAAAATAAAGAAATAATTCAGCACAACACAGATGGAGTGTCTTATGCATGGAGTAGTGAGTGTGCAGTTTGTGAAATTGGAAACCCAGATACAATCCAAGGATCCCAGCTGGTGGCAGAAGACTTTACCATCAATAAGAAGCTTGGGTACAACCCTTGCCATTTTAACATTACCTTGGCATCAGCTAGTGGCTTGCATTAATGAGAGTAGTGCTGACATCTTCTGAAGGGAGGATTGACACCTACTCACAGCAAGATAGATGTTTTCATGCAGCAAAGGTGATCATCTAATTCAAGAGCACAGCTGGATGTAATTAGAAGCAACTTTATGGATGAGAGCATGAGGATGTGAGCAGAGTTGTTTGTATGAGGACTCTATCTCTAGTTATTGCTGTCTGCATCATTGGCAACATGAAGCTGTCTGTGTCACCACCAACAATAATAAATGATCTGACCATTGATGGAGAATAGAGGACTAAGTACACATCTGTGAGCTAAGATAGCTAATGTTTGTTGGATAAGAAGGAAATTGAACAGTTGTTGACAATGTTTTATCATAGTGCTTTGATGTTATGAGGTTATGGGACATAAATCTGAGATTTAGAGGGGAAATCATGTAATGCCAGGATACTGTGAAGAAAAAGGACTTTGATCCATTTTACTGTTTGACTTGATTTTCTATGTTCACTGTTATTAATACTATTAGCTGTTATTGATTTATGTGGTTTATCCATGCATCCATCCATCCATTTTCCAAACCCACTGAATCCAAACACAGGGTCATGGGGGTCTGCTGGAGCCAATTCCAGCCAACACAGGGCACAAGGCAGGAACCAATCCCAGAGAGGGCGCCAACCCACCGCAGGACACACACAAACACACCCACACACCAAGCACACACTAGGGCCAATTTAGAATCGCCAATCCACCTAACCTGCATGTCTTTGGACTGTGGGAGGAAACCGGAGCGCCCGGAGGAAACCCATGCAGACACGGGGAGAACATGCAAACTCCACGCAGGGAGGACCCGGGAAGCGAACCCTTAAGGGTCTCCTAACTGCGAGGCAGCAGCGCTACCCAAATTCCGTTAGCACAAGAATCTTTTACTTCCTTTTAGCCTCTAAGGTGTGACATATTTAGTATACACTCATGTATTAAACATCGTAAGAATAGAATTACAGTAGAGAACTTGTCCTTACAGTTTTAGTGGGTCTTTAATAAGTCCCAAAGAGGAGAGTTTGGAAGAATAAATTTTAGGGTAACAGAGCATTCATCTTAAAGAAATAGCATAAAGGGTTTATAAATGTCAGAAATCTAAAGATAAAAGTCAAGTGAACATCAAAATGTACAGAAAGATGACTAAGAAATCAGCTGATGTCCCGTGAAACACCCAGAATGGACAGTTGTTATATGCACAGACATTTCAAGGGTGGTGGCTCAACTCAAAGGTATAAAGAAGAACAAGAATATTTTATTTTACATAAGTCATTTGGGTGTAAACCAATGAACCAATCAGAGTAAATGTATCCATTGATTGACACTGTATGTAAATTCAGTAGTTTATAAAATGAACTTCTGTTCTTTGTTTCTCTGATCCTTCTGACCAGGCTGTAACAGACTGCTTTTGATGAATGCTCCCTCTATGACATTTTGCCGAGGAGTAATTAAAAGACACCATGAAGAGCTTTTCTCCTGCCTGATTACTGACTGGTCCTGTTAGAGGATGTTTCTCTCTTTAATAAGATGTTAAATTTCTACTACAGTAACAAGACACAGGAACACGTCAGAAAGAGTTGGGGCAGTTAGGTGAAAACCATATATTGTGATGGTCACAAACAGAATCAAAAACATCACAAAAACAGATATATTTAGTATTTCAAATTTTGAATGATTTTCACATAATATTATGAATTATTTTTTAACATTATTCTATTTGCAAGCTTTAACAGCTTGTAACAAATTGACACCAATAAAGAAGTAATCTATTTGTGAGTATCTTTATATTTAAATAGGAAGAAAAGATTGTCCTGAAAATGTTGTAGAAGCGACTGTGGATGTGACAGTTTATTACTCTTTAAAAAGTACAAATTCTTGAAGCACTTTCAGATAATATGACTGAACTTGAAAATGCGCCGTTTGCAGTAGCGTTTAATGTACAATTCAAATCTTCAGCCTTTACAAGTTTGTGATTCTGCAGCCCCAACCATTGACAGGTCACAAGGAGTGCTGCGTCATTTGCAGTGTGTGGGCTGAAGCAGAAGGCAGATCTCATAAACCAGCAGAGAACGTTTGAAATGGTGTGTGGACCTCGACAATGATGAATTTAAATCTCCATCAAGGATCACTGATAATATTTCAAATTTAATTTGGGCACTGTTTCGATTTTTATTGATTTTGATTTTTTTTTGTTTTTTTTACTGCTGCTTGGTAGGGTCACCCAAGGCAAACACATCCTAGGTGAGGGATGAGACAAAGAGCAGTTCAGTAAACCTCCTATGAAGAACAAAAACTTTGGACGGCGTTTTCCCTCACCCGAACGCAGGTCACCGGTGCCCCCCTCTGCAGCCAGGCCTGGAGGTGGGGCTCGATTGCGAGTGCCTTGTGGCCGGGCCTGCACCCATGGGGCTTGGCCAGGCACAGCCCAAACAGGCGTGGGTCCCTCTTCCCATGGGCTCACCACCTATGGGAGGGGCCAAGGAGGTCGGGTGCAGTGTGAGTTGGTTGGATGGCGAAGGTTGGTTGGATTGGTGGTCCGATCCTCGGCTACAGAAGCTGGCTCTTGGGACGTGGAATGTCACCTCTCTGAAGGGGAAGGAGCCTGAGCTAGTGTGCGAGGTCGAGAGGTTCCAGCTAGATATAGTCGGGCTCACCTCGATGCACAGCATGGACTCTGGAACCAATCTCCTTCAGAGGGACTAGACTCTCTACCACTCTGGAGTTGCCCCCGGTGAGAGGCACCGAGCGGGTGTGGGCATACTTATTGCCCCCCGACTTGGAGCCTGTTCATTGGGGTTTACTCCTGTGGACGAGAGGGTAGCCTCCCTCTGCCTTCAGGTAGGGTGATGGGTCCTAACTGCTGTTTGTGCGAATGCGTCGAACAGCAGTTTGGAGTACCCACCCTTTTTGGAGTCCCTGGTGCTAGAAGGCATAACTTCTGGGGACTCCCTCGTGCTGCTGGGAGACTTCAGTGCTCACGTGGGCAATGACAGTGAGAGCTGGAAGGGCGTGATTGGGAGGAATACCCCCCACCCCAAATCTGAACCCGAACGGTGTTTTGTTTTTGGACTTCTGTGCTCGTCATGGATTGTCCATAATGAACACCATGTTCAAGCATAGGGGTGTTCATATGTGCACTTGGCACCAGGACACCCTAAGCCTCAGTTCAATGATCGACTTTGTGGTCGTGTTGTCGGACTTGCGGCCACATGTCTTGGACACTCGGGTGAAGAGAGGGGCAGAGCTCTCAACTGATCACCACCTGGTGGTGAGTTGGCTTCGATGGTGGGGGAGGACGACGGTCAGGCCTGGTAGGCCCAAATGTGTTGTGAGGGTCTGCTGGGAACGTCTGACTGAGTACCCTGTCAGAAGTAGCTTCAACTCCCAGCTTCGGCAGAACTTCGACCACGTCTCAAGGGAGGTGGGGGACATCGAGTCCAAATGGACCATGTTCCGTGCCTCCATTATTGAGGTGGCTGACCGGAGCTGTTGCCGTAAGGTGGTCAGTGCCTGTCGTGGCGGTAATCCCCTAACCTGTTGGTGGACACCAGCGGTGAGGGATGCTGTCAAGCTGAAGAAGGAGTCCTATGGGACACTTTTGTCCTGTGGGACTCTGGAGGCAGCTAATAGGTACAGGCAGGCCAAGCAGAATGCAGATTCAGTGGTTGCTGAGGCAAAAATTTGGGAGTGGGAGGAGTTTGGAGAGGCCATGGAGAATGACTTTCGGACGGCTTCGAGGAGATTCTGGTCCACCATCCGGTGTCTCAGGAGGGAGAAGCAGTGCAGTGTCAACACTGCATATGGTGGGGATGGTGCACTGCTGACCTCGACTCGGGACGTTGTGGGTTGGGTTGGGGAGTACTTCAAAGACCTCCTCAATCCTACTAACATGCCTTCCAATGAGGATGCAGAGCCTGGGGACTCGGAGGTGGACTCCTCTATCTCTGGGACTGAGGTCACCGAGGTGGTCAAAACTCCTTGGTGGCAGGGCCCCGGGGGTGGATGAGATACGCCCAGAGTTCCTCAAGGCTCTGGATGTTGTAGGACTGTCTTGGTTGACACATCTCTGCAACATCGCATGGACATCGGGGACAGTGCCTCTGGATTGGCAGACCGGGGTGGTGGTCCCCCTCTTTAAGAAGGGGACCGAGGGGTGTGTTCCAAATACAGAGGGATCACACTCCTCAGCTTTCCTGAAAAAGTCTATTTGGGGGTCCTGGAGAGGAGGGTCCGTCAGAATCTTGGATTTAAGAGGAACAGTGTGGTTTTCGTCCTGGTCGCGGAACAGTGGACCAGCTTCACACCCTTGGCAAGGTCCTAGAGGGTGCATGGGAGTTTGCCCAACCAGTCTACATGTGTTTTGTGGACTTGAAAAAAGCATTCAGCCGTGTCCCTCGGGGAATGCTGGGGGGGTGCTCCAGGAGTATGGGGTACTGGACCCCCTGATAAGAGCTGTTCGGTCCCTGTATAACCGGTGTCAGAGCTTGGTCCGCATTGCTGGCAGTAAGTCAAGCCCGTTTCCAGTGAGAGTTGGACTCCGCCAGGGCTGCCCTTTGTCACCGATTCTGTTCATAACTTTTATGGACAGAATTTCTAGGCGCAGCCAGGGTGTTGAGGGGGTCAGGTTTGGTGGACTCAGAATTGGATCACTGCTTTTTGCAGATGATGTTCTCCTATTTGCTTCATCAGGCTGTGATCTTCAGCTCTCTCTGAATCGGTTCACAGCTGAGTGTGAAGCTGGGATGAGAATCAGCACCTCCAAATCCAAGACCATGGTCCTCAGCCGGAAAAGGGTGGAGTGCCCTCTCAGGGTTGGGAGCGAGATCCTGTCCCAAGTGGAGTAGTTGAAGTATCACGGGGATTTGTTCACAAGTGAGGGAAGAATGAAGCGTGAGATTGACAGGCAGATCAGTGCGGCGTCCACAGTGATGCGGGCTCTGCATTGGTCTATCGTGGTGAAAAAGGAGCTGAGCCATAAGGCAAAACTCTCAATTTACCAGTTGATCTACGCTGCTACCCTCACCTATGGTCATGAGCTATGGGTAGTGACCGAAAGAACAAGATCACAAATACAAGCGGCTGAAATGAGTTTCCTCCGCAGGGTGTCTGGGCTTTCCCTTAAAGATAGGATGAGAAGCTCAGTCATCCAGGACGGCCTCAGAGTAGAGCCGCTGCTCCTCCGCATCGAGAGGAGTCAGATGAGTTGGCTCGGGAATCTGATCAGGATGCCTCCTGGACGCCTCCCTGGTAAAGTGTTCTGGGCACGTCCAACTGGGAGGAGGCCCCGGGGAAAACTCAGGACACGCTGGAGGGACTATTTCTCTCGGCTGGCCTCGGAACACCTCAGGATTCCCCCGGAAGAGCTAGAAGAAGTGGCCGGGGAGAGGGAAGTCTGGGCATCTCTGCTCAAGCTGCTGCCCCCGCGATCCAATCTCGGATAAGCGGAAGAGGATGGATGGATGGATCGACACACAGTTTTTATTCTTTCATTAAGATTCACAAAACAGCATTCATCATCCATCTCCTTAGCCCACTAATGCAGAGCAGGGTCACAGCCAGGGGCCAAGATATATGGGCCCAATTCAGAAGCCATCGCCCACCCAAACACTCGAATTGTCAATCATTTGAACTGCTCACCTCTAAGTGGTCTATGCCTTCAAAGCTTACAACAGTCATCAATGAATCGAGCCATTCTAAATTTCAAGGGGGACACCAATTTAAAAAGGCTTAAGACTTATCAACCCTGTGTTTTCAGCGAAAAATTTTTGCAATTTCTGGCTTTGCCACTGGTTACAGGGCCCCATCTCTTCTGAGTAGCAGTGAGTGGAAGCACAGAGCAGCGGCGTCTCCCACAGGCACGTAATCCTTCAGAAACACCTGAGTAAGTTCAACTGAAGTAAAGCCGACAGCTGACTGAGAGAAATAACTGGCAGTGACAAATCAAAGTCAATCGCTCAGCGGGTGGTGGAAACTTAAAGCCGACAGTCAGTTAGTGATTCAGCTGAATGCAGAAAGCGCCGAAAGCACCAAAGTTACTGCAAAAACAGAGAAGATGATATCAGTGCTAAACGTAAGTTCTATCTGCTCTCTGTCAGTTGAAGGCACGTTTATATGTTGTGTGTCCTGCAGCATGTACAGTTCAGGTTTTCTGGCCAACAGTGTAGACAACTTCACCTGCCATAAGTTAATTTAGAGTTGGTTGGGAAAATACACAAATTTGAAGACCGCTTTTGGAACCTGATAGCAATTAGGCAAACCAAAAATTGGATCGACTCAGTTTGTTTAGATAATTCGGCTACTTCTAATTCGGCTTCAGTCTTTCCAGGTCCCACTGTAGTCAGTGTGCGGCCAAAGTCAGCAGCACCAATTCAGCCACAGGGCTGTCAGGAAAGTTCATGCTAGGAATTACTAAGGAGAAGCTTGAGCAGCACATGGCAAGAACAGGACTTTTACTGAAAAATCAGTATTGGTTCAGTCGACGGTGGTCATGTCTTACTAAAATGCTGGAATTCTTTGAGGAAGAAACAAAAAGATCTGATCAGACCTTTTGAAATGATGTTACTTATTCAGTCTTCATAAAGCATTTGATAAGGTACCACATGAGACATTGGGTATCAAACTACAGGAAGTGGGAGTTCATGATGTGGTGTGTAGATGGCTGCTGATCTGTCTAAACACAGGAAGAGTGTAAATGAACAAATGAACAAACCTTCTTCTACCAGAGTAGGTTCTACGGTCGCATCCTCCAGAGTCTTCAGTCCCATGCAGATATCAACGGACCTCTCCTAAAGTTTGCTGGGTGCAGTCCTACTGAATGAAGCTATCTCGTCGGCCTCGCTTCACTTGAGATCCCCAGTCTGCTGGGTGTCTTTCTCCAGTAAGAATCAAACCACCTCACGTTTGGACACCAAAACTGTGGAAGAAATTAACATTAATTAAAGAAAGAAACTTAACCTCTACTAGGACACGTTTGATCAAACCTCCTTGAGACTGGAACCAGGCACCAGGCAGGAGGAATCTTGTTCATTGTGTCTTTTATTTCTTTACAGTAAATGTTGAAGAGGGAGCAAAAATCACAGCAGTCTGTTACAGAATGGTCAATAAAATCAGGGCAGAGGTCTATTTTATAAAGAACTGAATTTACAGAACAGTGCTGATTAACGCATATATTTGCTCTGATTGGTTCGTTCACTTACACCCAAATGAACATTTATTCCTCTACACTTTTGTTCTTCTCCTGTCTCTTGCTATTACCCTTGAAATCCCTGTGTATGTGACAACAGTCCACCCTTGCAGTTTGCAGGACATCTGCTGATCTCTTAATCAGCTCCTGGTACATTTTGTGTATTACATCAACCTTCTCCCAGCACATTCTTATCTTTAATTTACTTAACCATTTCAGTAGCTGTCTTCATGACATTTCTTAAACAAATGCTTACAGTTTTCAATATGCACTGCAAACCAGAATATTAAACTCTTGCTACCTCTAAATTATTCTCACACTACCGTATAATTTACCAAGCAGTCTGGTAGAGGATTGGACTTTAAGGACCTTCAAGACTCAACCCGATGTTACTCTGGAGGAATAATGTTGAAAGGACTGTCAATGTTTTTAGGCTGAATGGCCTGTTCTCATCAAAATGTTTCAGATGTTGCAATGTCGCACTTACAAAGGAATAAATATTCATCATTTTTCACTCAATTTTCCTTTGTTAAAATGATACTCTGTCCATTGAAGATTTGTATTTATTATTTAATGGTACTGGTCCCAATTAGAGCTGAAGTTATTTGGACATTTGTGCCCTGTGATGTCTCTTCATCCTGAGGTGGTTCCATAATGCTGTCAGAATGCTCTTCTTCTCTCCTCAGCCATACAGCATTCAGAACCAGTTATAAAGCACAAGTCCCAATCAGAACAATCCAGGACATTTGTCACATTTTACAAGTCACTTATAACAATTGCATTGGAGTGAGAGGACAAGTCTTTCCCATGCACTTCAAATGGCTGATCAGACCCAACCCTCGGCAGAGAAGCAGTCCATCCTCTGGCACACACACTCATTTGTAAATCACCTGTACATCTTGGGGCTGTGATTAGCTCTGCCGCCTCATTTCACGTTCACATGAGAATGCAAGTCTGACGTAGCGGACATTTTCACACGGGTGCAACTTAGCGGTTCTCCATTAATTGTGTTCACCTTGCCGGTCAAGGCCTCGTAGTTCTTACCACTGTACATTACCAAGTCTTTGGAAAGTATAGAAACTTTCATAGTGACATTTTAAAAAGTTCAGTACATGTTGTTAGAAATGTAAAATATAATAACTTAAACTTTACAATATCAGAAAAGACTTCATTGCCCACTGTACTATGTTTCTGAGTTAAAGGCTTTGCACATAAAATTTTAATAAAGATAATATCGTCCCTTTATACAGTATATGTTTTCACAGAATATTTAACTACAGTACTGCCATCATTTATGGATATGTAATATTCTGTTTCATCTTGTAATGTCCGTTTCATTGTTTTGAAAAGAACCATTACATCATTTTTGTATTATTGCTCTTGAACAATCAAAGCGGTGGTCTGTGAATCATTCATGGTGGCTGTAATTGTGAGGAGCCTTGTCAATGATGATCGGTTATGGAACAGGTCCTTTGAAGAGTCTGTACTATTGTCTGTACTATTGCCTCAAAGAGATTATTTACACGCTTCTCCTGGTCTTTAATATCCTGCCGCAGCTTCTTGTTTGTCTTCTCGTTTGTCTTGAGCATATCCTTTATTTCTTTCTTTATATCTTTCTTGAGCTCCTTTATGTGATGAGTGGTGGCCGTGGCCATTGCAGTGATCATTACCTTCAGTTCAGACAGATCGTTTCGGGCTTTGTGCTCCGCAGGTGAAGTGACAAGCCCTGTTACAGCTGATGCTCCCGACTTGCGAGGAGTAGATGAAAATGCGGAAGGCAAGGCCATTTCCAGTTTCAATGGATCTTCTGGAATCGACGAGCTATCGTGACCTGCATCACTTGCACATTCACTCCCATTTTCGCTTTCGATTGGAGACGATGCAGTGGCCCGCGGTCCCAGGAAATCTGTGCTTTCGCCTGTCTTTTCCAGGTCAGTCTCTGTAAGGCCGCACCTTGAGGTTGGACTTGATGCCTGTCTAGGCTTGGGTGCAGCTTTGGATTTCTTTTACGTTTCTTTCTTATCGCTCGTGTTTATAAATGCTTGTATATACTGAAATAGAACCTCCTAGAGTTGGGTAAATACAGGATACCTTGGGATAATAAAAATAAGAGAAAAATTGACACCGCTACGAACAGAGTTCCGCTTCAGACGTCCATCTCCTGTAACGGATGAGACCAAATCTATAAGGAATGCTTTAGTGACGATTTGAACACAAGTGTCTTTTTAAGCGATCATTAACAAATACCGGATACGTTATATCAGTGTGTTTAGATAAATGTCAGCATGTTGATTTCAATCACGTTAAGTTCTTTCTCAAGTCGTGTCACAAATCCCAAACAATGCTGTGACTCTCCAATCAGATCCTAAATTTGATTCAGTTCATCATATTTCATGATTGTGGTGTCTGTTAAAGTGAAATGCTCTTATATAAATACACACAGCTGAAGTCATTATGAAGTTAAATGGGGGACATGTGTGAGGGTCTACGTAACAAAGAATCTGGGGGTGCGAATAAAAATATCTCATGTTGTTAGGAAAGGTCATCCCAAAAACACTTCTACGATAAAACACGCAGTGAAAAAGGGCAAAGCAAAATGTAACAAGTTAGACGATGCATGACATGTTTTAGTGTGGAGTACATCACACCCTGCATGTGCTGACACCAATAAACTGGACTCATTGGGAAGCCTGTGTTTCATTAACAAAAGCCAGACGTGATATTTCAGAAACACAAAGCAAACACACAGTAGTCTTATATACAATGTATTTACAAATATGTTTGTTACTCAGTATTAAGTGAAATGTATGTTTAGTCTTATTTCAAATCTAATGCTAAAAACATGCATAGGACATATGTAAATGTATATGAATATTCATGCAGTGTGAAACGGCCCTCTGCCTGTAGCAGCCGCACGTCCTCCTTCTGTGTGCAGACGAGCTGCGCCATGGAAAGTGCGCTTACAGTTAAATCATACAGCATTAATAAGGTAAAAAATAAATTATTCTATAACCCTTTAAACAATTTAAAGGACATGATAAAAAACAAAAGAAAATTATGTAAGAGTGTCTCTAATTTGATCTTTTTATTTTTCATGCTCTCCTCGTATGTTGCATCAACACTACAAAGACAAATTGATAATCAATATTAGTGCACCAGGAGAAAAGAGAATTCTGGGAAGGGAGACACTTTCAACAACTTCATCAGTGGAGCAGATTATGTAACCTGCAACTCGTCAGCCTGTGGTTAGGGGAAAAGAAGAGACGTCAGGGTAATAAATAAAATAAAATTCAGTGCAGACTGGAGAAACCTGAGACGAGAACTGACACCAGAGAGCAAAGTCAAGGAATTTAACAGCAAAATGACTTCAGCTGTGTGTATTTATATAATGGCATTTCACCTGAACAGACATCACAATCAGGAAATACGATGAGCTGAATCAAATTTAGGATCTGAGTGGACAGTCACAGCATTGTCTGGGATTAGTGACACGACTTGACACAAAGAACTTTCACGTGTTTGAAATCAACATGCTGAGGTTTATCTAAACACACGAATATCAAGTGTCAGGTCTTTCTTAATGATCACTTAAAGACACTTGTGTTCAAATCCTCATTAAAACATTGATTACAAAGATATAAAATATCAAACACAGGACTGAGCGCACACCTCTGTATTGTGACGTTAGATTTTTAACTCTCTCACACTTTCTGTGTATGAAGTAGCAGGAGCCATTGTGCTTTATGACAACACAACAGCCATTTGACAAATGAAAGAGAAAGAAAGCCTGAACAGTTTGTGATGTGCCTATCAAAAGAAAGACATGAACTTACACAATATTTATCTGAGCATAAATAACAAGAATAAACGACTGAGAGAAACAGTAGTGTGAAAAGTGAAGAAGTTCAGGGCAACCCGATAGGAGAACTTGAGAACTTTAGCCTCAAAATGGCTGTAGCATCATACAAATGATAATAATAATAAGTTACATTAAAAAATAAACCATGAAATAAAGTATCAAGTATGATATTAGCCTTGATGAGGGGTAATATATAAAATGACAATTCATGTTAACACTCCTGAAATAAGATCACTGAATCAAATGTATTAATGTCCAGTTAGAATGTTCAGTTGATAGTCAAAGCACTGCTTGAGATTAATAAAATACAACTAAAGGCCCTAACTTAAAAAGTCTAACTTGAAAGCATCATTGTGATGATAAATAAAGGCGTTTCCTATTCAATAATTTTACATTACCAGATACTTCATCATTTCACCGATGTCCTTTTTTGTCTTTTTCTTCCTTCCATTATAGAGTTTCTCCACACTCTAAATCCTCCAGGCACTCCTGAGCATAATCTCATTTTGAAGGTTGGGGCACCAATAATGTTACTGAGAAACTTACAGCCACCGAAACTTTGTAATGGCACGAGACTTCAGGTCACATGTCTACAAAAGAACCTAATTGAGGCAACTATTTTGACTGACGGTGGCTCAGGGGAGAGAGTTTTTATTCCTCGCATCCCCGTTATACCCACTGATCTCCCATTTCAATTCAAACGCCTCCAATTTCCAATAAGGCTCTGCTTCGCAATGACAATTAATAAGTCTCAGGGACAGACACTACAAAAGGTTGGCATTGATTTGATGCAAGATTGCTTTTCACATGGCCAACTGTATGTTGCAAGCTCAAGAGTAAGCTCAGCACACAGCTTGGTCATATTACAACCGGAGGGCTGAACTGACAACGTGGCATACAAAGAGATCCTTAACAAATAATTATTGGTATATTTTCCCTCAGTTTAAAAAGGTTTACTTTTCTTCTTAATAAAAATTTTAAAGCAGTACTTTGCCGCTGCAAAGTGTGGGTATTTTGCTACTATAAATATAAATGAATACAACCACTTCACTACAATGCTGATCTTTGTGATATTCACAGTTATTTCTGAACCATAAAAGAATGGATTTCAAACAGTGAAGTAGCGATCAATTGATATTAACACCAAATGAGTAACAATGGCCACATCAAACAAGTTAGCAAGTGTCTGATAGACGTAAAATTAAATTAAAATTTAATTAAAATTAAAATAAAATGTAAATTAAATTTAATTTAATTAAATTAAATTTAATTCAAATTAAAGTAAAATAAAGTAAAATTAGGATTAAAAGTTAAAACAGGAGTAAAAAACTTAGGGGTAACTGTTGACTGTAATCTAGGACAGCATTTCTTCACTTAAGAAACATAAGTAAAGTTAGACCTCTTATATCACTGAAAGATGCTGAGAAATTAGTTCACGTGTTTGTTTTCAGTCGACTAGATTACTGTAACGCACTCCTCTCAGGACTACTCAAAAAAGATATAAATCGTTTGCAACTAGTGCAGAATGCAGCTGCTAGAATCCTAACTAGGAAAAGAAAATCCGAGCACATCTCTCCAGTTTTGATGTCACTACACTGGTTACCTGTGTCATTCAGGATTGACTTTAAAATACTGCTTATGGTTTATAAAGCCTTAAATAATCTCACTTCATCTTATATATTGGAGTGTTTGACACCTTATATCCCAAATCGTAACCTTAGATCTTCAAATGAGTGTCTCCTTATAATTCCAAAAGCTAAACTTAAAAGAAGTGGTGAGGCGGGCGGCCTTCTGCTGTTATGCACCCAAAATCTGGAATAGCCTGCCAATAGGAATTCGCCAGGCTGATACAGTAGAGCAGTTTAAAACACTACTGAAAACACATTACTTTAACATGGCCTTCTCATAACTTCACTTTAACTTAATACTGATACTCTGTATGTTCAATTTCCTCATAATAACTATTCATGGTGGCTCTAAAATCGGTACTGACCCCTACTCTCTCTTCTGTTTCTTTTTCTGGTTTCTGCGCCACCACCACCTACTCAAAGCATCATGATGCTCCAACAATGATGGATGGATTAAAAGGCAGAAGTCTACATCATCATCAAGTCCTTCCGTGAGAACCCTAGATACAAAGAGGACTGTTTCATTTATGTTAGGTAGATTGCCCAGAGGGGACTGGGTGGTCTCATGGTCTGGAATCCCTGCAGATTTAATTTTTTTTCTCCAGCCATCTGGAGTTTTTTTTTTTGTTTGTTTTTTCTGTCCACCCTGGCCATCGGACCTTACTTATTCTATGTTAATTAATGTTGACTTATTTTTATTTTTTACTGTGTCTTCTATTTTTCTATTCTTCATTTTGTAAAGCACTTTGAGATACATTTTTTTGTTGTTGTAACAGTAAATGACCTCAAATACCAGCAGATTTCAATCTGAATAATCAAACAAAAGGGCAACACAAACAAACCCACCAAGAAATCAATCACTGTGAGTGAAAAGATCAAAAAATTAGTCGGCATGTGGAGCTGCAAGACATGAAAGATAGAAATGACGACAAAAAGATTTCCAAAGATAGTGACTGAAATCAAAAGAACAAAGAAAATATTAAAAATACAGTACATAGGCTTCTGTGTCATAAATGAATTTCAGACAAGACACATTACTATTAGGAAATTAGTAATCAATCTTCCTCTTCTTAAATTTCATTTTATTTCTCTCAGTAATTCCATGTTTGCGCACAGATATGCTAAGACTGCTGTACCTGACCGCAGGTGTCTGCAGGTGATATTTTAACAGTCTCTAAAGGGATCACAGCAGCCTCTCTGTCATCTCATTATTGTCAGATGTTCTTTGTCACTCTTAATGAACCCCAGGGGACTCTTTAATCATCACTGTGTGTTTTTAAACAAGTAACCGGTTACCCCCGACACACAGACAGTCAGCAGTACAGCCCAAGCTGCTGTTATTTGTGATCTTCAGCACTGCTGTTAGCTTTTACAGTCAGACCTGTGATACTCAGTGAAAGACCTGCTGTGATTTTTATATTCAGTTTATATTTGGTACATATTGACATCAGCAGGCTGCCTCAACTTTACTCATTTCTTCTGTATGGCCAACAGCTCATGTTTAATAAAAGTGACCGGACACAGCAGGTGTGATGATAAGCGTGCATTGTCTGTCTGTGAACTGAAGTCATTTTACAGTCTGTGTCCAGCCGAACTTAAACATGGGCAGCGTTTCAAGGCCAACACTCAGCCAGCTCTCATATCTTAGTGAAAGTCATACATGAGGGAGGATGAAGCTTATAAAAATTTCATATGCGGCCAAGAAGCTGTTAACCATGAGCAGTCATTGACCCTTTGCTGCCACACAACTTCAGACTCTGAGGCTCATTGGCTGTTCCTGACACAAGTGTACAGCCGTGGTGACCTCAAGAGGTGGTCACACACGATGCTGAAGGACGACTGTTATAATGGGTGCTATTTATGTGGTGCCTTGGCTCAATTGCTCCTCTCGTAGTTGCCCCCAGTCATGAAGCAATGCTAAGAAGTCACAGGTACAACTGAGATGGTAAGTCCACATCTCAAGAGTCTCAGGCTGTGCTTTGCTACAAGTAGGGCCCGACCTTAACAGTAACCAGGTCTCCATTGACCACCATTTTCAACAAGTTGACCACCAGTTTCTTAGCCCTGATGCCAAGAGTGTCTACCATTTTAGCAATGCCCTGGTTTGTCAGCATTGTAATGAAATTGGACATTTACATATTTTTTGACGTAATAGCTGTAATCCAAAGTGAACATTTTCATAATTCTTTTTGTGCTGTATTATTTGGTGGACCGTATTTAACTGTGCAGTTGCATGTGTTATGAAATTGAATCAGCCTCATTGTAGTGTGGGGGCTGCAGACCCCTTTCTTTTTAATGCTATTTATAAAATACTTTCTTTCCTCAGTGTTACACCTAAAGATGTCTGCTATGCTAGAAGATGACAGCTTCAGGAGCGGCACCAGAATTGTCACACGCACAGAGTACAGCAGCTTTAGAAAATACACTCAGAGCTATGGCTGCTGCTTGTCACTGAACACACAATCCATCAGTGGTCCAGAAAAGCAAAACAGTTAAGGAAAAAGAAACCCACCGGGCAACGCTAACAAAATGGTGGAGCACAAATGAATTTGTACTTCTGCTTTAGTTTTATTTCAGGATGATATGATAATTTTTTATAACTGAGAAGAGAAGGGATATTTTTCTCTTATCTGATTACTTCTCAGATTTGATATCCTCACATTATAATAAATCGGGGGTCTTATTTAATGCAGTTAATGAAGGTATTTACCCCCATTCAGAGTGCAGTTTCTTTCATTTTTTATCAGCAAAATCGATAAACTCCGCTCAGCATTATTTTAACGGGTTATGTACTTCTGTTGTTAATCATGACATTGTTGTGGACTCCTTTGATGTTGTTTCACTTTCACAGCTATAAAGCACCATTGATACACTTAGACCTACTTTTGGTCCTCTTGATGTTGTTCCACCAGGCCTCGCACTGGAAGCTTTTGATATCTTGGGTCCAGTATTGTTGGCTATTATAAATGATTCTGTTAGTGAGATAAATTCTGTGCTCAAGAGTTGCTTTGTCCAGCTTTGTCGTTTTGCCAATATTAAGCCTTTCTTATCTCCTAGCGATCTTGAAGAAGTTACTCCTGCTTTTATCTTTTCTCAGCTTGATTACTGCAACTCGTTGTATTCTTGGATCAGCAAATCCCTCATCTGCAGGTTGTAATTGTTCCAGAATGCTGCTGCATGTTATGTTTTGGGGCAAGAAAGTTTGATTCTGTTTCTCTAATTTACACAGGATGCCTGTTAGTTTCAGAACTGATTTTAAAATTTTACTGCTGGTTTTTAAATCAATACATAGATACGCTCCTGCCTAATTATCTGAATTGTGTGTTCTACAGCAGCCATCCAGGGAGCTTAGATGTACCGATCAGTTGTTTCTTGTTGTCTCTCGTACTAAATGTAAAAATAAGAGGGACAGGGCCGCTGCACCTCGTCTGTGGAATTCATTACCTAATGACATTAAGGAGTCACCATTAATTAAACCATTCAAAACGAGATTGAGATTTCTATTCTAGCTTTCCATGGCCTTCTGTGATACTGACGGTTCCTTCCTCATAGTCATTTGTTTGTTTCAATTTACTGCTGGCTTGCATTTTGTTCTATTTATTTTACTTATGATTATTGTATACTAGCCTTCCCCCGCAGCTCTGCCCACAAAGTAGTGAAACAGGACAGTGAGGAGGGTCCTGTCCGGCTCAAAAGTCAGAACAAAAATCAGACACGTTCGACAAACAATCATGGAGTTACAAAGCTTTTAAAGAGGGACAAATTAAAATAATGGATGTGACGAAGATGGAGGGAGCCGGAGATGACTTAAGAAAAGGAGGGACAGAACTGAAGTCATCAGAACGGGTCCGTAAATGAGGTGATTCATTCATTTCTTCATTGTACGGATCGATGCGTTTGTCAAGTTACAGGCTTTTTATTCAGACCTCTTTCTGTTGATGAAAAGGAGAGAAGAGTATTAATATCATGTCTCAGACCCCCATCTCTTGTAGTTTCACACTCGATCGATCTGCTGACTGTCCCCTAATCGCACACATGTGACAATATATTTAGAGATTATATTTTAAAGCACTTTGACAACAGCATTACTGATGTTGTTTTAAATGTGACATTATTACTTTACATGGGATTAGCACAGAGACATATAAGATAATAAAGAACGTGCACATCAAATAATAAACATCAATATCTACGAGTAACATGGATACACACTGGGACCGTCCACACACTGATCTCAAAGGCTCTTCATCTTTGCTTTCTTTCCATTTCCACTCCTATTTAAGGACTTGTCTCCCTTTTCATTTTCCTTTTTGAAATGACATCTACAGTCATCTTTGTTCCACATATTAACTGTCCACTTTTGCTAAAAATTACATGAAGCCATAAACTTGAAGCCCCTGCCTTATTTCAAGATGGCCTTGTATTTGACTTGCATGCCCAGTGCACTGGAAATTGTACTCTTTATAAATCTTTAACTAGTCTCTTGTGTGGTGTACTGTTCCACATTACTTTAAATCTTCTAATATTTGTTCCTGTTCCCAAAAATGATCAAATTACCTGCCTCAGTGATTACAGGCCTATTGTTCTTACAGCAGTTCCAATGACAATGTTTGAAATGCTTGTTCTAACCCATCTTAGGTCTGTTACTGCTACTGACCTCGACTCCCTTCAGTTTGCATATCAAACAAATAGATCTGTGGAAGATGTTCTCAACACGGGTCTTCACTTTGTACTTGGAGCAGCTGGACTGTAAAGGAGCTTACGCCAGAATACCGTTTGTAGACTTCAGTTCAGCTTTTAACACCATTGTTCATGAACTGCTGTTAACTAAACTTCTACAGAATGAACTGAATCCTACCATCTGTAAATGGTAACGAAAGAGCTTACAGAAAGGAGGAGTCTCTTCTTATGTCTTGGTGGGCTTCTGACAACCTGGTGCTCAACACCACCAAGACAGTGGAAACAGTCATTGACTTTCACAAACAGCTGATTTGTTCCTTCAGACCGACATTTGTGAATATTTGTGAAGTCTTTTTAGCCGCAGCTGCACATCTCATACAGAATACAACACAATTAATCCTTCAGAGAACAGCTTTGTGTTCAGTTCTATAGAAACAGTGAAACTTACACCTTTAATAAGGGAATTACATTTAGATTTGAAGAACTCTCTGCCTGTCATCACTGTTTAAAAGTAGTTTATATATATGTTAAAACGTTTTTACTATTTTCAATGAAGGAAGATTGACTTTATTTATTGTGTGTGTAGTTTTTGTATTGAGGATTATTGGAGTACATTATGCCTACTGTAAATACAACCTAATTTATTTCTGTTTTTGTCCTTTTTGTATTTATTTTATGATGGATGGTCAGCGCTGAAGGCCCGCCTGACTGCTTGTTTTTGTTGTATAACACTCGTGTAATAAACTTGCACTTTTGACCCGTCATGTTTGGTCTGTGTCTCTTCTCTCCTCTGATCCCGCTCAGCTCGTGATCTAATAGACCTCCAGACTGTAGGTTGGGGGCTATTCACCAACTACAGGGGATATCACAACCACCGCACCGGACAACCAGTGAGACAACCTGATTCTGTCCTGTGGATTGTGTACGGAGCTCAACTGTGCAAATGGAGAGGCCTGTGCGTTCTTTTCATTTCCAAGAAGAGATGACAACACTCAAATGAGTGAAGTTTATGACATTTGCAGTGTTTTAAAAAGACTCTAATATTGTTCTTTCAAGTACAAGAATAAAGAAGTTTGAAAGGACTTTCCGTGCAACTGTAGATACAAAATTTGACAAATGGTAGCAGAAGTGGGGCTGCAAAGAATGGATCAAAGCAAAATGTTGAGGATAGGACCTCATCAGTGTTGTCATCAGTATTGCCGTGAATTTGAAGCAGAATACTAAGCACTTGGGTCGTCCAAGGAGCCATCTTCATCAGTACATCCCTGAGAAGGGCAAGGGCAGGAGTGGCCGCCATAGCCTCATCTTGCCCCGGTGGTAGCAGGATATGATGTGCCTCTTGGGGATCCACTGGTGCAAGGACCCCACTCCTGGTACCATGTGATGTGTGATCCACTGTCTTGCACCCTAAAGATGAGTCTGAGTCTGAGTCTCAGGGCTTCAGGAGAAAACAGCTTTATTCCAATACAAACAAGAACAGCAAGATTATTTATTCAACTGGGAGCTACCATTTCCCAACACACAGATACAGCAAACAAGCAGGCATGGGGACAACTTAGAATATTCCCTGCATCACCCATCAGGTGACGGGCGTGCTTTACAGGGAGGTTGTGACCTTGAAATTGCCTCGGTGACAGACAAGCAGCTCTTGCCAGAACTGTCAATGGTGTTCTGGTGTGTAGCCCTTTTGGGAAGGGTCTCAAAAAATGCTTCAGAGCCTTTCCTGTACGGACCTTGCAGTTTAGAAACAGTTTCATCCCAAGAACTCTAAACGTACTCAATCAGTCCATCAAGTGCTTCTTGTTGAACTGTTTGTACTTATAAGTACAATCACCTCACTGTAAACTTGCACTACAGTTCTAATATTGCATAACCCTAGTCCTTAGGAATCTCCCCAGTACACAATGACTTTAAAAGACAACGTACCAAGAGTTTATACAGTATCTGTACTCGCTAGCCTCCTTAAGAACTCAAGGGTAAATATTGTCTGACCCTGGTGATTTTTTGTATTTCAGCCTATTTAATCACAACAGCATTTCTCCCTCTACAATTTCCAAATCTCTCAGTACCTCCTTAATAGTCCCTGTTACTGCTGGATGGTTATCTACATCCTCACATTTGAAATCTACTAGAAAATCAAATTCTAGAGAATTTGCAATTTCACAGTCTGTAATGTTCAATTCCGCCTTAGTGTCCCTGAAAGAATCTCTTTGCGTCGTGTTTCACCTTATCTGCTATATTTCTCTCTCTCTGCCTTCTTATGCCTTACAGTTAGAGTTGTCTTGTACTTCTTATTTTTCTGTTTTTTCCTCTGCAGCTTCTTATTCATTTCCTTATTTACCCTAAATGAGTTATTTACTTATAATTTCTTAATAATTCCAAACTTAGACACGTACTTGTCCTGCATTGTATGTAAAATGTTTTTAAACCTGTTCCAATCGTCCTCGTCAATCCCCACACTTAAAAGCCACTTAAAAGCCACACTTACTGTAAAATGCCAGTTTATCTCTCAGACTTTGCATCATCTTTTCATAAGATTGTGTAGCAGTGGTACTTAAATGGACTACAAATCCCATCAGCCCTGAGAGTGCTTCACCTACAGACAACTTTGGATGTTGCTGCAGGGGTTCCTGGTGGAAAAAAAAGTATAGCTCAGACTTTAAAAGTGGGTCAGAAGAAACCAGCAGGATTGCCATCATCTATATCTTTTTGTTTCAATGCCTCACCCTCAATCAGATTACAAATACAACCACCTTCAATAACAGCATTTATTGATTATTTTCTTGTGTAGGGCGCACTCCCAATCACTTGCAATTTTTACATAACAACTACATTACGGTAGGACAATAATTTTCATAACATTCAGGAGGCATCTTTGGAATTGGACTGTTTGTGGACTGTATCATGAGTGTTTGCCTTCTTGTGCTTACTGTTTTGTTGGATCTCATTTGTTTAGTAATTGTCGCCATCAGGGAAATTGGGTGAGATTTGTGTGCATCTTGTTTGTTGTCGTTGCACCTTCATTACTTCTTTAATATATTCCTTGTCATTGATTTTATGTTCAGTTGTTTTATGTGTCTCTGTCTGTCAGTGTGCAAGCCAGGTCAAGGCTATGTGCGTTCTTGGGGTCCCCAAAATAAAATCAATGGTGTGAATCAGAGTGTCCTGCAAATAGTACAGATTTTGGCAAGCCAGGATAACAACACATCCTTCTACTTTTCTGTTTCACACCTCACTATGACAGACATCATTTCTGTGAAAGGCACAGTGCAGGATGAGGAGCTTCAGTGATGCGCAACACTTGTAGATGTGCGACTAGAATAACTGGTTTAGGACATCATCTGCAGCTTTATTAACTGGGATGAGACTCTCCATGACCTCATCGATGCCATAGCTGCTTGTGCATCAAGTGAGGTATAAGTGAGGGAGCAGCATCTTGAACAGTCCTTGGAATGATCCTCACAGTGCCTGGAGACCAAAATGGGAGAGGAGAAATGAAGACATATGTGAAAGAGCTCTCGTGCCCTCTCACAGCCCCTAAGGCAGTCGATGCCTGTAGTGGGGGTAGAGAACAACTTCATCTCCAATGATTATCAGGTGCTTTTAGAAGAGAAGCTCTGGACTTTGGTGTAGAAACCATCACAGTTCACTCTAAGCATTGTTTCATAAGGGGCATTTTAACATGCATGAGGAGAAGATATAGCGATGAGTCCATGATGCCTGTGACTTTTGGTTGGCTGCTACTCTGAGGGTGTCATGTCGTTGGTTGAGAGGTTAGTGAAGCTGGTGTCTTGAATGGAGAAGGATTGAATGGCTGTTAAAGCAGGTTTGTTCCAGAGACAGAGAGTCTCGCACTGTGTGTTTTCTTACACATGCACAGGTTGGAGACCTTACTGGAAGGGTGGTTAGTTTTCTGGGCCGGAGAGAGGGTGGATCCAGTTGTCCTTGTCCATGCTGGAATAAATGACATACATAAGAATAGTCTGTCAGGTTGTCAATTTTGTAGCCCAAAGCTTGATGTTGGATAGAAGGGTATATGTTAATGGGGCATTTGGACTCCATCTGGAACCAATGGGACCTGCTCTGCCAAATAGAGTTACATCTGAACTGGTGGGATACCAACACGTTGGGGAGACATCAAGGATTGGAGGGCAGTTAGTTTACGACAGGGCAGATTTACAATTGTACATGAAGGGACAAAAATAGTCTAAAATCAAATCTGCATAGTAACTTAACTTCTAACACAAAGTTTACCTGCAAAAGCAAAACGAGTAACACATTAAGAATAGCTTGCCTTAATGCTACAAATATCAAAACTAAAATAAAATAAGTGAGTAGGAATTGTATGCAGCTGAGCCTAATTATGATATTATACCAATAACAGAACCAGACTGAATAATAAAGATGGCGATGAGTGTAACATTGACAATTCCATTTTTTAGGGAAGATAGGCAGAACAGAAAAGGAGGTGGGTTGGTTGTTATTATATCAAACTGAATTTAATTTAGTCTTCTTCAGTTAAACAATGAGCCACATCTTAGTGAGGACGTCTAGATTCAGGTGGGAAACATTAGAGAAAGAGACCTTACTTTAGGATTGTGTTATAGACTGCCCAATGCAGAGAGTCATTTCAATGCACATCCTTTTAATAATATTAAAAAATAAAGTTTACAGGGGGATATTATAGTCATGGGGGACTACAACTACCCAAATATGAACTGATTAATATTATTAATATTAATCCTACTAAAAGGGGTGTACAAACGTAGATATAATCATTGATTTTGTTTTATTTTTAGTTATTTTCTAACCCACTTTATCCTTAACAGGGTTGAGGGGGTCTGCTGGAGCCTATCCCAGCTAGCATAGGGCACAAGGTAGGAACAAACCCTGGACAAGGTGCCAGCCTATCACAGGGCAAACGCATATACCCACACACACATTCACCCCAACCCCAATTTAGCATCACCAATTCACCTAACCTGTATGTGTCTGAACTTTGGGAGGAAACTGGAACACCTGGAGGAAACCCATACAGACACTGGGACAACATGCAAACTCCATGGAGGGATAACCTAGGATGGGAAGCCTGGTCCCATAACCTAAGTGATACCACTGTGCCACCATGCTGCCCTGATTGTTTTTTTAACATAGTATTTTAACATTTTTTGAACATAGTCTTTTAAAGCTCCAATGTCTAAATTTAGTATTTTCTAATAATCAGAATAGAATCGAACCACTAGAGTCAAGTGGCCATAATACAATACAATTCTCAGTATTTTGGAAGAGTGCGAATGCAAAGACAAAACTGTTAAGTTTAATTTAGGTAGCGTAAATTCTGAACAAATTCTGAGTCTAAGGAGGATGGACTGAGATAAACATTTAAATAAGTGTGGAGACAGTCGAGGAGCAGAGGTGCAGGTTAGAATGTAGGACAGGTATAACCTAAATTTGGAATCAGTTGGACATTAATACAAACCCTGCAATCAGTTAATAAGGAGTTGGAAGAAAGCTGCAAAGGATAAAACAGACAAATATATGAGGCATATAAAGACTAATAACAGCAGTGAATCATAGGGCATTTGAGAACATGAGGATAACTATTAACATTAGAATCCCCCCCAAAATGTACTTTCCCTTGATCACCCTGTTTTTCGCGACACACATGAGGAAACCCGTATGTCCGTATCAGCACAGCAGTTGTCCACTAATGACCACCTTTTGTTTTGCTAATGTGTCCTTTAGCAGCGCTGAACCTGCACTCACCCACCCTCCATTCAGCCAGCCGTTTGCCTCTCCTGACACCCTCTGCTTAGCATCGGCAGTTCAAACCTCTCGCTTACAGCTCAAGTCTGCTTTGAAGATTTTAAATGGCAAAGAGTGATGATACTGTATATTGTTATTTGAAAAACACACATTTCCTGTGTGCTCCATGTCTACAACGATCCGTGTAAATGTACGACGAAACAAGAAATGTGAGGTCTTGTAGACACAAAGCAAATGCATGTGTTTATTATATCAAATATAACCGCTGGAGTGTGAATTTTTACTTATTTTGACAATCATGCTTCTGTGATGTCAACTGGCACACAGAAATAAATTGTTGATTAACATTCGCTTTTGCAAAAACCGAACCTACACAGACTGTTACTCAAAAGACACGTATTTATTATATCCAGTATGACTGCTTGAATGTGAAACACACACAGACAAACACATGCATCTTTATTTGGAATCGCTAAATTGGACTTCACATTTATAGTAACAAGACAAGTGTGCTTTTATCCAAGAATAAAACCAAATAAAATGAAATCGTTCAAGTGACATGCTGCTGTGAATTGGGGATAGAACGTGACATAAGTTTGATATATTCATTATAATTGTGTCACAAAAGTAAGAATGAAATAATCCTGACATTGCCTGATGGGGGAGTGTGAACGTGTTGTCTGTTGTCTTTCCTAAAGGAGGAGTTGCATTAAATGTGAACGTTTCGAGTGTCTTGCCATCTTTATTTCTGAAACAGGGTCTGCATTCTATTGAAACACCACAGAGCACTTTGCACATAAACCCACAGGGGAAGGACTTTCCTAGGACGTCGACATGAGGCTTATGGAGTCGTTTCTGGACAAGGGCAGAAGTGTAACAACAGACAACTTCAGGCTAACAGACTGCTGCAATGTTCACGAAACACATTCACGCTTAGCCAAATCTGACACTGCTAGTATTATTTGTTCAGAAACGGACCCATATGTTGAGCTTATGTCACGTTAGAGTAATTATAACAGCACGGCACTGACTGATACAAGTATCATATATTTACACAGACTGTTACTGACTCGGATCAAAAGTATGCTTTAATTTTATCAAATGTAAAAAAATGAAACAAACTGAAACAGCCAAACTGCTGACCAAAACTCCAAGACTGAAATACTTAAATAAAATTCATTTCACACAAACGCTTTTAATTTAACAATCAAACAGGAACACCTTTTGTCCAGTCTTGGCGGTGACCCTCAAACCATTGACCCCTAATGACACGTGCAGTGTGACCCTAAATGTCATCCATAGCAACAGCATAGCAACTGTGACAACAAAAGTACACAAACTGGTGGAATCTGAGGTCAAATAAAAAAGGCTTTGAAGGTAAATATGGTCAAGCTTTATAACACACTGGTGAGGCCTCATCTGGAGTCCTGTGTGCAGTTTTAGTGTCCAGGCCACAAAAAGGACATCGCAGCACAAGAAAAGGTCCAGAGAAGAGCGACTAGGCTGATTCAGGGCTACAGGGGATGAGTGATGAGGAAAGATTAAAAGAGCTGAGCCTTTACAGTTTAAGCAAAGAAGATTAAGAGGTGACATGATTGAAGGGTTTAAAATTATGAAGGGAATTAGTCCAGTGGATCGAGACTTGTATTTTAAAATGAGTTCATCAAGAACACGGGGACACAGTTGGAAACTTGTTAAGGGTAAATTTCACACAAACATTTTTCTTTGCACATAGAACCATAGACACTTGGAATAAGAGACCGAGTAGTGTGGTAGACAGTAAGACTTTAGGGACTTTCAAAACTCGACTTGATGTTTTTAGAAGAATTAAGTGCAGAGGACTAGTGAGCTTTGTTGGGCTGAATGGCCTGTTCTTATCGAGAGTGTTCTACTGTAATGTTCTAACTGCAGTGTCTAGGACTGTAAGGCCCTACAATGGTTAGTACACACAGCAGAAAAGATTATTGGCAACTCTCTGCCCTCCATTACAGTCATCTTCGTAAAGCATTGCATCTGCAAAGCCTTCAGCATTGTTAAGGCCCCTGATGGTCTTGTTGTCCCACTTCCATCTGGTAGAAGGTGCCATAGCATCCAAAGCAGTCCTACCAGGTTCTGCAGCAGCTTGGCTGTCCACACTCTGAAGTCTCTGCCACCATCAGATCTGCTCCTGCAAGTCTCTTCTGTTCTCTGTGATCCCACATGACAAGACAGAGCAAATGCTGACGACACAAGGGGAGTAGGCAAGTAAATTTAATTCAGTCATCACAGATTTTAACATTATTAAAAATTCTTAGTGTGCCAAAAAAAGCAAAAGCAAATAAAAAGGTAAATGAGTGTTTAAATCAAAGATACAAGCTGGCTATTTGAGGAGCTGTCACAGATGACGCAGATAGTCATGGTGGCTTTTCAGTCTCCTAATGGCTGTGTGGCTGTTTATTCTGCTCCTCGTCCTTCCTGGTTCTTCTCTTCAGTTCAGCAGGTGACAGAATAAATGTTTGTCAAGGCCACAGTGAGCACCCATAGCCCCTCTCTGCCTAACAACCCATCTCTAACCTGCCTTTCTTAAGTAAAATTCTAGAGAAGGCAGTCATTATGCAGTTAAATGACCACCTCAATAAACCTGCTATTCTTGATAAATTTCAGTCGGGTTTTAGAACAAATCACAGCACAGAAACTGCACTCGTTAAAGTAGTAAATGACTTGCGAGTAAATGCAGACAGAGGCCATTTATCTGTTCTCATCCTCTTAGATCTGAGTGCTGCATTTGACACCATTGATCACAACATTCTTAGAAATCGCCTTAGTCAATGGGTGGACCTCTCTGGCAGTGTCTTAAATTAGTTTGAATCCTACCTGACAGGGAGAAAATTCTTTGTTAGTTGTGGTGATTACAACTCAAAGACACATGATATCCAATATGGAGTTCCACAAGGCTCTATCCTGGGTCCGCTGCTCTTCTCAATCTACATGCTTCCGTTAGGTCAGATTATCTTGGGGCACAACGTGAGCTACCACAGCTATGCTGATGACACACAGCTGTACTTATCAATAGCACCTGATGACCCCAACTCTCTCAATTCACTAACACAATGTCTGACTTGTATCTCAGAATGGATGAATAGTAACTTTCTCAAGTTAAATAAAGAGAAAACTGAAATCTGAGTGATTGGCAATAATGGATACAATGAGGCTATTAGAAATAAACTGGATACATTAGGATTAAAAGTCAAGACGGAAGTAAAAAACTTAGGGGTAACTGTTGACTGTAATCTGAATTTTAAAACGCATATTCATCAGACCACTAGGACAGCATTTTTCACTTAAGAAACATAGCAAAAGTTAGACCTCTTATATCACTGAAAGATGCTGAGAAATTAATTCACACGTTTGTTTTCAGTAGACTAGATTACTGTAACGCACTCCTCTCAGGACTACCCAAAAAAGACATAAAACACTTGCAACGAGTGCAGAATGCAGCTGCTAGAATTCTAACTAGGAAAAGAAAATCCGGGCACATTTCTCCAGTTTTGATGTCACTACACTGGTTACCTGTGTCTTTCAGGATTGACTTTAAAATTATGCTTATGGTTTATAAAACCTTAAATAATCTCGCTCCATCTTATATATCAGAATGTCTGACACCTTATATTCCAAATCGTAACCTCAGATCTTCAAATGAGTGTCTCCTTAGAATTCCAAAAGCTAAACTTAAAAGAAGTGGTGAGGCGGGTGACCCTCTGCTGTTATGCACCTAAAATCTGGAATAGCCTGCCAGTAGGAATTCGCCAGGCTGATACAGTAGAGCACTTTAAAACACTGCTGAGAACACATTACTGTAACATGGCCTTTCTATAACTTCACTGTCATTAAAATCCCGATACTCTGTATATCCAACTCATTATAATAACTATTCATGGTGGCTCTAAAATCTGTACTGACCCCTACTGTCTCTTCTGTTTCTTTTTCCGGTATCCTTTGCTCCACCACCATCTACTCAAAGCACCGTGATGTTCCAACAATGATGGATGGATTAAAAGCCAGAAGTCTGTATGACCATCAACATCAAGTGACTCCGTGAGAACCCTAACTACAAAGAGGACTGTTTCATTTATGAATGCCCAGAGGGGACTGGGTGGTCTCGTGGCCTGGACCCCCTGCAGATTTTTTTCTCCAGCCATCTGGAGTTTTTTTTTCTGTTTTTTCTGTCCACCCTGGCCATCGGACCTTACTCCTTTACTATGTTAACTAATGTTGTTTTATTTTAATTTATTATTTTGTCTTTTATTTTTCTTTTCTTCATTATGTAAAGCACTTTGAGGTACTTTTTGTATGAAAATGTGCTATAGAAATAAATGTTGTTGTTGTTGTTGTTGTAATGTCATTTGGATCAGCAGGCGTCCATGAGGTGAGCATTCACAAAGATAACCAACGGTTCAAGAGCGTCGCTTTAGTGCATGTGGAATGTGCAGTAAGTAACAAGTCGAACTTGACCGTTATTAAAAATCTAACTGTGCTGTTTAAAATTTGACTTTCTAAATCCAACTTGTCTGCTAAAAGGTGTCTGTCTGCTCTTCTGACGGTAGAAAAGTCCCCTCTGTGTGAATCGGCCCTCCGTCTGAAGAAGCACATCCTCCTTCTATGTGTAGACGAGCTGCTGCATGGAAAGAGCACTTCCAGTGACATAAACCATAATGTCATGTTTGAACTTTTAGATTTTGTGCTCTCCTTGTATGTTGCATTGATCCTACAATGACAAAGTCCTTGTCCACAGTAGTGCACTCGGACAGCAAAGTGAATTCTGGGAAGGGAGACACTTCAACAACTTCATCAGTAGAGCAGATCGTGTAACCTGCAACTCGTCAGCCTGTGGTTAGGGAAAAGGAAAAGACGTCAGAGGATTAAATAAAATAAAACTCAATGCAAACTGGAGAAACCTGAGATGAGAACTGACACCAGAGAGCAAAGTCAAGGAATTTAACACAAAATGACTTCAGCTGTGTGTATTTCTATAATGGCATTTCATCTGAACAGACATCACAATCAGGAAATACGATGAACTGAATCAAATTTAGGATCTGAGTGGACAGTCACAGCATTGTCTGGATTAGTGACACGACTTGACACAAAGAACTTTCACGTGTTTGAAATCAACATGCTGAGGTTTATCTAAACACACGGATATCAAGTGTCAGGTCTTTGTTAATAATCACTTAAAGACACTTGTGTTCAAATCCTCACTAAAACATTCATTACAAAGATATAAAATATCAAAACACATGAATGAGTGCACACCTCTGTATCGTGTTGTTAGATTTTTAAATGTCTTACAAGATAACTGAACACTTTCTGTGTATGAAGTAGCAGGAGCCATTGAGCTCTACAACAACCAGCAGCCATTTGACAAATGAAAGACAAAGAAAGCCTGAACAATTTGTGCTGTGACTATCAAAAGGAATAAATGTGTACTTATGGAGTATTTATCAGAGCATAAATAACAAGAATAAAAGGCTGAAAGAAACGGCAGGGCTGAAAACTGAAGAAGTTCAGCACAAGTGGAGAAATCCAAGAGCAGAACTTGACATCAGAGAGGAAAGGAAAGGTGATGTGCATCCCACTGAAGAATATTCTAGATAGATAGATAGATAGATAGATAGATAGATAGATACTTTATTAATCCCAAGGGGAAATTCACATTCATAGTCATAACCAATACCATCACTCAGTCGAGTTCATGAACTTCATCATAATAGTCCTCAGGATTTCTATATCCCATGACAGCTTGTGTTACATGGAGGTTGCAATCCCTGCATTGCTTTCCATGGTGCATTAGAGTTCTCTTTGTGTCAAGCAACACTCAGTTTACACACAAAGCACAGCCATCTGCATGTCCTTGGTAGTGCCGAGCCGTGCAGTCATCTCACACAACCTTCTCCTGTATTTTAAAAACAATTCCTCTGAGTTAATTGGAGTAGCAAAGACACAAATGAAGGTAAGCAGTTGAAGCAACATCCCAAAGAGTGCAGACTCTTCCAAGGACCTGCTCCATACCTGATCATCATTGACACGGCCCCTCGCTCTTGCAGCCTCCATAAATGATCCGTAGAAACCCCTTTAGTTTGTAGTAAAAGCAGTTTTACACAATGTCGCTATCTTTATGATCTGTTATCTCACTGTCCACCTTTCAGAGCAGTAATACTCAGGCATTCCCTGCCTCTGCTCTACAACAGATCAGGACGTCCCGCTCCAGAGGGGGAGCTCAAACACAATGGCTACCTCATTTGTCCTTGGAGCATTATTTGGTTTCTACCAGGAGGAGGGATAATATTCACAGAAAGAACAATTAGGACACCTGATGTCTTTATATGAAATTCACAGAATGTGCACCTTGACCTGTCTGTTACCAGAAGTGGAGGTAAGACCTCCATATATCTCTTTTGTAATCTGCTCCCCCTCAATAAATCGTTATCTGTAACATTTGCACTGACTGCCCAGACTACCACTGTAATTGTCCCCTACAATCCCTACTTCATAATTTATAATGTTGTGGTGGATAGGGGGCGCTATCGCTCCCTTGAACCCTTGTCCACGACTCCAAACACCAGGTAAAAGTCCACTACTTGACTTTATTAATCTTCCACAGTGCACAAAGCACCCTCTTCTCCACTATACTCATACAATCCACAATAAATAATACAAACAATCCTCCACCCCGCTCAGCTCGCTGTCTGGGAGCTCCCATAGTCCTTTTATATCCCCTGACCCGGAGGTGTTCCTGCCCAATCAGTCCACAGTTCCTTATTCCTTCCGGGTCAGGGTAAACAGTCCTTTACTTCAACCCGGGAGCACATCGTTTCTTCCTGTCACGTGACTGTGACGCACTCCCGGGTCATAGGGCACATAAGAGCCCACAAGCCCCCCTACAGCGACTCCCTGTGGCCCCCAAGGTATCCAGCAGGGCTGTGTATAAACACTACATAGTCCATGAGGCCTTGCTGGACCTCGGGGCACGATCATGCTGTCGGGAGAGCTATTCCTGGCGGCCTTTGGGTGAGGACCGGAACACTAAGCCGGCAGTCCTCCACAATATATATAATTTATATCATTTCCCTCATGGAAGTTTATTCCTCTTCAGATTCAGCTGCCTGTTTTTGTCCATCTAGCAGTTACTTTCTGTTTGACATAATCAGTGTTAACATTGGTGGGGCACCATCTTTTGGAATGTGTCTTTGTAATTCAAGAAGCAAGAAAGTGCACTGTATTTGTCATTTCAACAGATGGCGCATCACCAACATTAGCACTACTTTAATGAATCCCACACCAAAGTCTCATAACAGAGAGAGCAACCTGACAGACATAGAGATACACAGAAACACAGACAGACACTTCATATGTCTCTGCTATAAGCCATTTGGTACAACCATCTGTTGGAATGACAAATGTGATGAATTGAATTACTGCAAGTGCTTGTGAAGCACCATATGTTGGAATGACAGAGACATGACAACCAGACAGAGACACAGACACACAGACTCTTGTCCTTTTATTAAGGTGGATACGCTGATTTCTGTCCATCTGTCAGTTACTCTCTGTTGGATGTGCTCAGTGTTAACGTTTGCAGTGCTGTGTGTCTGCCCCATTGCTGTGTCTCTGTGATACGCCATTTAGTACAGGATTTGCACAAGCAGTGTTAATGTTTGTTATACGCCACCTGTTGGAATGACAAATACAATGCATTTTAACACTAAAAATGTTTATGAAGTGCCGTCTGTTGGGAAGGCAGAGAAAAAGCAACTGGATGAACAGAACACTGAAACTTTTATTAAGGTGGATAAAATGGGCTGACCTGCTGTTTTCTGGGCAGCAATATTTTTGTATGGACTGATGCTGATCTGTGGACTGACAGTTGGGAAATCTGCTGTGCACGTCAGGGCGCTATATGACCTGACATTCTCTTAACCGTCTTGATGCCTTCTGAATGAGTCCATTATAACACTTAAGTCTTTCTCCTAATCAGTACTGATGCGGATCAGCGAGCGGAAGCAGAGAGCGGATCAGCGAGCGGAAGCAGAGAGCGGATCAGCGAGCGGAAGCAGAGAGCGGATCAGCGAAGGAAGCAGAGAGCGGCGGCTCTCCCACAGGCACGTAGCCTTGAAAGCACCGAGCAAGTTCACCTGAGGTAAAGCCGGCAGCTGACCAGTAGAAATAACCGGCAGTGAGAAATTAAAGTCGATCGCTCAGCGGGTGGTGGAAACTTAAAGCGACGGTGATTCAGCTGAACACGGAAAGCGCCGAAGCACCTATAAAGACGGCAAAGATGACTTCAACATTTAATGTAAGTTCTATCTGCTCTCTGCCCATCGAGGGCACGTTTATATGTTGTGTGTCCTGCAGTATGTACAGCTCAGGTTTTCCGGCCGACAGTGCAGATAGCTTCACCTGCCAAAAATGTTTAGTTAATTTAGAGTTGGTCGGGAAAATACGCGAATTGGAGGACCGCGTTAGGAATCTGATAGCGATTAGGCAAACCGAAAATTGGATCGACTCGGTTTGTTTAGACAATTCGGCTATCATCTGATTCGGCTTCAGTCTCTCCAGGTCCCACTGTAGTCAGTGCGGGCCGAAATCAGCAGCACCAATTCAGCCACAGGGCGAGTGGGTAACAGTAAGACGGGGGTCTAAGAATCCAAAATTTAGTCCCCCAGCACCCAGGTCACCAATTCGGACCCAGAACAGGTTCTCAGCTCTCCGCCCTGTGGAAACTGAGAATAATAAAGTGCTCATAATTGGCGATTCCATAGTGCGGAATGTTAGAATTCCAAACTATGTTAAACCAGCAGTTAATGTTAAGTGCCTTGCAGGGGCCAAGATTTCTGGCATAAAGGCCGCATTGGACCGTGTTGCCGACGATGAAGTATCTACCTTATTGCTGCATGTCGGCACTAATGATATTTATTTACAGCAATCTGAGGTATTAAAGCGGAACTTCATCTCTATGCACCAAAGCTAAAACAAAATGTCGGAATTTAATTGTATCTGGTCCCTTACCAAGATTATATAGAGGGATGTGATTTATAGCAGATTGCATTCCTTTCACTGCTGGCTAGAAACCTGGTGTGCAAATAAAAGCATAGCATTTGTGAACAATTGGGATGATTTTTGGGAAAGGCCTGGATTTTTCAGAAGAGATGGTCTTCATCCTAACTGGAGGGATCTTATGTATTATCCCAAAATATGGCAGCAAAACTGCCTGGTTGACTGATTAGAGCACCATCCAGGCCGCAGTCATGTGATCTTAAATCACAGGCTGTTCTTTATCCCACCTGTTATTTTCCTGAAGCTGTTACCCATAATCCCTGTTGTGGGGCATCCAGTAAATTTAGTCTTGATACAAACCATAAATTAATTGATAACCAAAAATAAGGTGTATAATTAGACCAAGGGATAAAACCAGACACTCCACCAGGGGCATCTGTAATAGAAATTTAATTCAAATTAAAACAAAAATATATCAGCAGTTCAGAAAGAACCATGCAGTTTTAAATGCTGTTTATTGAACATTCGCTCTCTTGGCACTAAAGCTGTTTTGGTAAATGATATATATTAAGTACAAAATCTGATCTGTGTCTTCTTACTGAAACCTGGCTTAGTAAATGTGACACTGTTCCCTAGCTGAGGCGTCACCAGATGGATACTCGTTCCTTCATAAGTCTAGAGATTCTGGTCGAGGAGGAGGCCTTGGAATAATTCATTGTAACAAAATGCAAATCACTCCTAAAAATTTAGGCAACTTTACATCCTTTGAGGCATTCATTTTAAATATTAAAACAGATTCCAACACAATTATAGTGCTAGTCTACAGACCACCAGGGCCATATTCATTGTTCATGACTGAATTTAGCAACCTTCTGTCTGATTTGGCTATAAATTATGATCACGTAGTTCTGATGGGGATTTTAATGTACACATTGATGTGGAAACTGACACTTTTAGCAAATGTTTTACTTATTTGTTAAATTCAGTAGGATTTTGTCAGATTGTCAAAGGTCCAACTCATAATCATAACCATACATTAGATTTAATTATAACTTACAAAGTTGAAATTCAAAATTTAAATATTACTCCATTAAATGTAGTTATTTCCGATCACTTCTTAATTACATTTGATTTAGTTCTGCCCATGCCAAGCACTCACAGATTAAAACAAAGACAGTGCGACATCTAGATTGTAATTCTGCTTCAAAATTTATAGATACCTTGAGTAAGTCGAGTGTAATTGTGGAAAACCATTTAGATCAGTTAACATCAAATGTAAACGTGGAAAACAATTTAGATCAGCTAATATCACATTATAATGTGACCTTGAGAGATGCTCTGGACACAGTGGCTCCCTAAAACAAAAGTGATCAAAGCACATAGAAACTCTCCCTGGTTTAATGAAAATACTCGAGCTCTTAAATTAGAGTGTCGAAAACTGGAGCGCAGATGGAGAACAACAAAGCTACATGTCTTTCAAATTGCATGGACAGAGAGTGTTAATAAATATAAAAAAGCCCTCTTTAAAGCTCGCTCAGAATACTATTCTACATTAATAGATAGCAATAATAAAAATCCTCGGGTACTTTTAGAGCAGTGGCTGAATTAACAAATGGGAATTCAGATCAACAGTGCAAAATACCAACAGATATTAGCAGTACAGACTTTATGAACTTCTTCAATGAGAAAATTAAAAATATAAGATCCCAGATCTCAGCATCACAGTACAAACCAAATACTAGCTTAGCAGACCCTGCACATTGCATTCAGCACTTTAATAATTTTAATCCTGTAACTGAGCAGGAAGTCTTAACTTTAATTACTAAAATGAAGCCCACTACTTGTTCCCTAGATCCAGTGCCAACAAAACTAGTAAAAAGTGCAATGGATGTTCTTGCAGCACCTATTCTAACCGTTATCAATAGTTCATTACTGCATGGCACAGTACCTGATGCACTAAAAGTGTCAGTCATTAAACCTTTACTTAAAAAGTCAGACCTAGACCCACACATACTAAATAACTATAGGCCTATTTCAAATTTACCATTTCTCTCTAAAATACTAGAAAAGTAGTCGCCAGTCAGCTTCAGTCACACCTTACGCATTACAATTTATTTGAGAAATTCCAGTCTGGCTTTCGCACTGGTCATAGTACAGAAACGGCACTAACACGGGTTGTAAATGACATTCTGATATCCTCTGATGAAGGAAATTCCACTGTAATTATGTTGTTGGACTTAAGTGCAGCATTTGACACCATTGACCATTCTATTTTACTGCACAGGCTAGAAAACGATGTTGGGCTTACAGGCCCTGTGCTCGCTTGGTTCAGTTCTTATTTATCAAATCGATTCCAGTATGTACAGAAATGTGCAGACAGTACTCCATCATTATACACAGAAGTTCAATATGGTGTCCGCAGGGCTCAGTACTGGGACCTTTACTGTTTTCACTTTACATGCTTCCACTGGGATCTCTCATTAGGAAACATAATGTTAATTTTCACTGTATGCAGATGACACCCAGTTATACCTTTCATTTAAATCAAATGAAGTTTCTCCGATGTTGTCTTTAATTAGTTGTGTTAGTGAATTAAAGGAATGGATGAATGAGAACTACTTGTCTTTAAATACAGATAAAACAGAGATGTTAATTGTTGGAGGGAATGACGCTGATCACAGCAATATTTTGTCGTCATTTAACTCAGTTGGAATCCCAATTAATTTTACTGAATCAGCCCGCAATCTAGGAGTTATCTTTGACTCTAGCATGTCATTTAAAGCACATATTACAAAGTCGTCCAAAACATGTTTTTCCATCTTAAAAATGTTAGGAAATTAAGGCTTTCTAAATAAACAGGATTGTGAGAAATTAATTCATGCATTTATCTCTAGTAGGATTGACTACTGCAATGCGGTGTTCACTGGCTGTTCAAACTGTTCTCTATACAGCCTCCAGTTAATCCAAAATGCGGCTGCAAGAATTATTACAAGAACAAGAAAATATGAACACATAACCCCAGTTCTTAAATCTTTACACTGGCTCCCAGTTAAGTTTAGGGCAGATTTCAAAATCCTCCTTTTAACATATAAAGCATTAAATGGCCAAGGTCCGCTTACTTGTCTGAACTTATCATGACTTACAAACCTGAGCACATTAAGATCTCAAGATGCCGGTCTGCTTAGGATTCCAAGGATTAATAAAATAACAGTGGGAGGTCGAGCTTTTAGTTACAGGGCCCCTAAACTGTGGAATGGTCTTCCTGCTTCCATAAGAGATGCCCCTTCAGTCTCAGCCTTTAAATCCCGGCTGAAGACTCACTACTTCAGTTTAGCATATCCTGACTAGAGCTGCTGATTAACTGTACATACTGCATCTCTGTTGTTAGTCATTAGCACTAAAACATAAGTAACATGATAATTATATTTGAATACTAACCCTCACCTATTCTGTTTCTTTTCGGTACCCAAATGTGGCCATTGGTGCCACGCCCACCTGCCAAGTTGTTTGCCTGCCTATGGTAAAGTCATCCCTGATGGAGGATCACAGGAATCATGGGAAAGAGGGGTCCTTTCATCGGAGCAACGTTTCAGCCGTGGCATGGCCAAATGGAGAGGCAGCTAGATGGATGAGGTCTCCAGGACTCTAAAAATATCCAAACCTAATTATGTCATATCATCTACTGTTAAACCGTACTTCTAAAATTTTTATTATTATGCTGTCTTAAGGAATTGTTCTGTTCTGTGTATTGTATTGTATTGACCCCCTACTTTTGACACCCACTGCACGCCCAACCTACCTGGAAAGGGGTCTCTCTTTGAACTGCCTTTCCCGAGGTTTCTTCCATTTTTCCCTACAAGGTTTTATTGGGAGTTTTTCCTTGTCTTCTTAGAGAGTCAAGGCTGGGGGGCTGTTAAAAGGCAGGGCCTGTTAAAGCCCATTGCGGCACTTCCTGTGTGATTTTGGGCTATACAAAAATAAACTGTATTGTATTATTGTACTTTCAGGTTTCAGACCTGCCATTGTGTATTACCAAAAACGTGCGAGTGTCTGATGATGGGTGGGCTCCCTGTGCAGAGCTGCTTTATAACCTAAAACCTGCTGACCTGCTGTCACCCAAAATGCATTGCACTATGCAGGCTAATGACAAAAATATGTGACAAGTGACACTACAAGGTGCTTCAGTGACACAAGGAGAGACGAGGGGGACTCACATGAAGTTTGTATTAGCAGACCACCAGTGTGTCATGTATGAACTATTTTGTGGTGAGGACCACTTCACTGTCTGTGTCGATGAGGAGGGGATGACAACAACATGACACAACTCAGTGACACAGCAAATGTCTTCAAAATAAAAAGCACATCAGTGAGCGCTGCTGCATTGGAAATCTGAGAGTTTAGCTGCCACTGCCACAGAGAAATGCATGTTGGGTGTTTGATGATTTAAGAAAAGAAAGACGTTCAGAAAATCAGCACAACGTCAGACTGACAGAGAGCAACGGGGGGAATACTGTCTGGAATTTAATGTGAGGGTCCGGAAAAGAGAAAAACACACAGCTGTTACTGTACACTGTGTGTGTGTGTGTGTGTGTGTGTGTGTGAGGGCCTCTCGTGAGCACAGGGTGGTCCAGCACACTCCATGCAGGAGTCAGAGGGGCTCTGAGCAGCACAGCACAGGATGGAGTGTCAGACCACCACTGGGCACAACCTCAGCTCATCTGAACCTGCTGATTTAATGTGCTGCTCGCTGTGATGAGGAAAGAAAGTCAAAGTGACTGAGAACAAAAAAACAAAAACAGCAGACAGAGGAGAAGAAGAAAACTGCAGAGAGCCAGCAGCTGACCACTGTGGAGCTGTGAGGAGAGACCACCGCAGCCCTGAGAGGCTCCTGACAAACAAATATAATGAAGACATCTGAGATTTGATGAACTCACTAGTGAGTAAGAACTGAAATGAACAAACAAACATCCTGAGAGAATTTGTGAAGCACACACAGCAGAGAGACGCCTAATGTGAATGACGTCAGCAGAGAGAATATGGCAGTCGCAGGGCCTCAGTGTATAAACATCTCAGTGTGCAGGCAGGACGGCTCAGTCAGGGACACACATGGAGTTCAAACAACTGAGATTTGGACGTTGTTATCCTCACAGTAATACATCTTGTTATACACTGATTTTTGAAACTGCAGTTTATGGACTTTATTACACTTTCTCTTGTGTTTTATTTTTCTCGACAGTCTTTGGAAATCTTCTTGTCATCATTTCTATTTCTCATTTTGTTCAGCTGCACACGCCGACTAATCTTCTGATCCTTTTACTCGCAGCGGCCGATTTCTTATCAGGTTTCTTTGTGTTGCCCTTCTCTTTAATTGGTCTCATTGTCAATTGCTGGTACTTTACAGATCTTTATTGTTATTTGTATCAGGCACTTGCAAATATTCTTAGTATTGTAGTTGAATATAATGTGGTTTTAATATCCATTGATCGCTACATTGCTGTCTGCCATCCTTTCTTTTACAGCTCAAAAATAACTTTAACTGTTGCAAAGGTCAGCATTGCTGTGCTGTGGCTATTTGCACTTTTATACACAGTTATATTTTTATGTTTGAGTGATATTGATGTAGAGACATGTGAAGGAACTTGTGGACTATTCAGTTCTTATGAAATGATCATTTTTATTTTACTCATAACTTTTTTTATTCCTTATTCACTAATGATTGGTTTTTATATCAGAATATTTGTGGTTGCAAGAAGCCATTCAAGAGCCATCAACTGTATGATAGAAAAGAGACAAACTGAGGAGTCGAGTGACAGAAAAATATCAAAACCGTCTGAAAGAAAAGCCGCAAAAACATTAGGAGTAGTCGTGGGGGCTTTTATTATCTGCTGGCTGCCTATTTATATAAACAATTTTTTTGATGATAGTAGTAACGCAATCTCACGTATCATCAGGAATGTCTTTGTGTTACTAACTGAGGTGAGCTTTGGTGTTAATCCAATTCTTTATGCTTTTCTTTATTCCTGGTTCAGAAAAGCACTGAAAATAACCCTGACGTGTAAAATATTTAGTCCAGCTTCTTCAGTGCTCAATTTACTGTAAATGTTAAAGAAAATAAAAAAAAAATTAATAATTTTCTGTGCTTATATTTTTTAAATTATTTGCACATTATGCCTTTTTTGCGCTTTTATTTTATGCTCTTTTTTTCATATTAGCAGGCAATACTTGAACGTATTTCTCAACTGTACAATCATTTCATATTCACTGTATTGTTGTGAAGGCTGTTTTTGTTAACATTGTACTCTATTGGTGTAGAGTGTACACTGTTTATGAATATTACTTATTTCACCACAATTACTTTCATAAAACTTCTTCTTATTTGAATGTGTAATAAACAGAACTGAAAGTTTAAAAGACCCCTGGAAATTCATAAAAACACTTCAGAGTTTCTTGGTGACTTTATTTTTTTTACATTGTAAAATGGTTATTGCCAGTCAGCTATTCTCCAACCCGCTATATCCTAACTTAGAGTTATGAGGGTCTGCTGGAGCCAATCCCAACAACACAGGGCACAAGGTAGGAACCAATCCTGGGCAGGGCGCCAACCCACAACAGTTGATTATTATTGCTGTTTCCATTGTTTTGGAAAAGAATTATTTATTTCATCATAAATTGTTAAGTAATCTGCTGAATTTTACCTAATAGCTGGAAATATAAAAATCTTTTAACATCTGCAGTTACAATTTACACCAACTTTCAGATTTCACAACTAAAAACTGCACAGCTGAGCTCAGACGACGGCTGAATTTCTGTTCAGCTTTGGTCAGGCGGGTGGGGATTTGTTTGAGAGTCAAATTCTGTTAAATGTTCCTTGATTATTTTACTTTTGTATCAAACTAAACTCTTCATTTTATTGTGAACTTAATGTTTCCTATTCCTGCACTTTAATCTGCACTCCTCCTCAATAAGGCAGCAGATGACAGACGAGTGCAGACGGAGCAGTCGGCCTTCACTCCTCACACTGCTGGCTCACTAAATGACACTGAGGTGACTGTGAGGAACTGAAATGGACGACTGAGAAGGTCAAATGAGGTTTGATGTCCACAATTAAACGTAGGATTTGCTGCTTTAGACTGACATTTGTTAATATTTGTGAAGTCTCATTAGCCGCAGCTGCTCACCTCATACAGAACACAATTAATACTTCAGAGGACAGCATTGTGCTCAATTCTAGAAAAACAGAGAAACTTAAACCCTAAACCTTTAATAATTTACATTTGGATCAAAATACCTTGTTGCCTGTGCACACTGTTTAATAATATTTTTTATAATTGTTATAAAGTTCTTCCTTCTTTTTCAAACCACCTTTACATGATTTTGATTTTTTCATCTTTATAATCCTCACTGCTATCCCATCTAGTAGGTTGCTGCACTAAAGTATTTTCTATAAAATATTCATGCAGACATTTTTTTCTTCATTTCATTATCGTGATTCAAGTTGTCTCTTTATCAGTTTTTAGTGATTCTGAGACGGTGGATGTGAGATTTGCTGTTATTTCATTATCAGTAAATAATCAAAACTATTGTGATATATTGTGGTAGAAATTGACTGGCACCCCACACTGGGCAATAAAACACCAGCAGGAGAAAAGCGTCAGTCAGTCTTCTTCATCATGAAGTCTGACCAGAGGAGCACAAGCACCTTATTATAAGTGTGACCAAGGAGGGCCGCCTGTCTCTCTCTATTCACACACTTCATTCATCAGATCACAATGCCAAGGAGTTCATCACATAATCAGAAAACCTTTAAGGCTTTGGACTTCAAACCCTGAGGCTGTGGGTTCAAATGACGCTGTGTGCCCCTCAGTAAGTCACTTCACCCGCCTGAACTCCAACTGGACTAAGAAAAGAAAAGCAGCCAGTCGTATCTGAAATGTTGTAAGTCACTTTGGATAAAAGCATCAGCCACATAATTAAATGTCAATGTTAACCTGATTGATTTATCCAGTTGCTAACAGGACGTCACCAAACATTGAGACCTTAGATGGTCACGTGGCCCACTCAGCTGATTGACCGTCCTGTTAACTCAGGAGTCTGTGACTGTTTAGGTGTTTTTAAAAGTTCACTCTGCACATGACAGGCACGTCCATGTTGTTCTCAGCCCTTTGGGTGACTTTATGTTTCCTTCTGTTCAGGCGGGTCTGTCAACAGGAAACTTAGGCTGAGGAGAACAACAGAGCAAGCATCGCACTTTAAAGATGACTTTTACTTCTTCTGCCAAGGCTGGCTTTTTACTTTTTTTCCTTTAAAGTCACCTAAAATGCCTTTTCTTAATAATTCAAACCTTTATCTATAAGCTCAGCAGAATATGAGACTCAGCACAGACCCAGCAAATCATGAAGATGAGTTCCTTTAAACAATGAACCTCCATCACATGCTAGGAGCCCATCGAACCAGGGTTCAAATTCAACTGTGACAATATAACAATCCACAGCACACAATAAAACACCTCAATAATCCATGAAGACATAAAGCCAGCGCTGAGAATCAAAAGGCTGCTGAGCGACTGCCCATTCAATGTGTCCATGCAGAGCCTTCACGGCGGCCTCTCCGTTCCAAAGCAGCCTGATGAATGTCTGCAGTTCTCGTGTTCTCCCCGTGGCCTGTGATGGACGAGCACCCAGTGCTTTGGTGGAGGTTTGGACTCTGGATTGTCCACTCCATGTCTGCTTCATCCCTTTATGGTGGACATGAGGAGACAAAATGGTCCTCTGTGGTGACATGAAGAGTAAGCAGCCAAAATATTTGGTTTGAAAAATAAAAACAACTATTTTATGTAAAGATATGTTTATTGCTATTTTTTAATTTGAGGTTTTAGTACACCAGTAAACGTGACCCATAAATTGTGTTTTAAGGTATTATGGTCTGCACTGTATAAGACGATTCCTGACGGACTCTCAGCTCCTTTATTTCTGCTCTGCTCAGCTGATGCTTTACTTGTTCCACTTTAAGAGTTGCCCCCTCATTTCAGACCCCCTTGTGTGTTTATTCAGTAGGTATTATGATGTGGTGGTCCGTACTTCTGCCCTTTTGATTTAGTGTTCTTGTTCCAGTCCTTCGCCGGTCACTGCCGGTGTTGAATCTTCATGTTCTCTCTTTGCATGTGTGGCTTTTACTCTTCAGGACGGCAGAAGACTTTTATTATCGCAGAGGGAAATTTGTGAGCAGCAGGAATGTGTGACACGTAGGACATTGTTAAATAGGGAGAAGAGAATAATAAAAGAGACCACACATGACAGCCATTGTGGTAATCAGCACACACACCATAAGACTTCTACACATCAGAATAACGATTCTTGAACAATAATAACGAAGAGCACACAATAATAATTCAGAACTCCGCCGAACTCCTGCAGCTACTAGAATTCAGATGGCTCTGAGATAAAAGAGGACTTCAGTCTGGGGGTCTTCACCTTCGAGACCCTAAATCATCAGCTTGATGGTCACAAGTGACACTTTGGACACAGTGGATGGCTGCTGGGTGACAGAATTGAATTGGCCTTCTTTACCACTTGTTTGAGTTGGTGGTCAGTGACAGAAGGCTGCTGCGGACCCCCACTTTCACAGCTCATTTTAATGTCACCCAGATTTTTCTTCTTTATACTGAGATTCACAACACAACTTTCATTCATTCATCTTTTACACCTGCTTATCCAAAGTAAGTCATAGGGTAGCTGGAGTCAATCCCAACAAGCACTGAACATAAAGCAGCACCAATCCCTGGACAGGACGCCACCCCATCACAGAGTGAACACGCATACACACGGACCCCTGAACTGACCTGATCAGATGTGTCTTGTAGCAGGCCTGACTCCCACTTTCAGAGCCCAGTTTCGGTCCCCACACTTTCATTGATGTCCCCTCAGCTGATGAGGTTTCAAAGTCCCTGTGTTCACAGGTCACCATCCAGGTCACACAGTTTTTCTCAGCAGAATTCATTAAAATATCTTCAGCCGCTGAAGGGTGAGATGTGGACTGAGTGGTGAGTGGTCTCAGAAGGAGACCCTCTCACTGCCCCCTTCAGTTAAAGCAGTGAAGACATGACATTAGATATTCGCTTCTTCTCCTGTGGCTTTAGGAGACAAAACTCACAAGAAACGTAATGTCAGTCAATCATCTTAAATGGCGTCAATAACAGCCCTTCCAGCCCTCATAATTGACTTGTAATTCATTTGTATTGTGGTACCCGGATGGGGGTGGTACCCAGCCGGGACGCCCAGGAGGACCGGAGGAGGGCTTGCGCCTTCCCCAGACCCTATGCCTTTGGAGCCCTGGACCTCAGCACTTCCTTCTTCCCCGCAGCACTTCCGGGTGTGTTGGGAGGGGACACCCAGAGGGCTTCCGGGGATGCAGCTATCACTTCCGCCACACTGGGGCATGTCGGTGAAAGACTGTCGGAACCCACCTGGAGCACATCCGGGTTCTATAAAAGGGGTCGCCTCCCTTTCATTGAATAGCCGGAGTCGGGAGGAGATAGACGGAGCTTGTGAAGGAGGAGCGGAGGCGGCTGAAAAGAGAGAGAGAGCAAGAGATGAAAAGGACTGAGAAAGAATGAGTGTGGAAAAGAGCATGTAAAAAGAATAGCAGAAATAAACCTGTGTGTTTTGGACATTTGGTGTCGTGTCTGTCTGTGGTTGGGCTATCTTTTACAGTATGCATTTAAGACAAACATGTTCTGAAATTATTCTCATAAAGAAGACATTAAGATAATGGAGAGGATCAGCATATTGATTGGCAGGAGTAAGTTAGTATTTCACTGTATTCTGTTCTAATAAATACAAGAAAAGTGGAAAAAGATTTGGGGTATCGTGATGAACCCCGTATAATTGTTAACAATGAAATAGCATTTGGTGTCTTTTCAGACGCGAGTCTCCATTTGACTGACTCCAAGGTAGAGGTGGGACCCGTTTTTTCCATTCAGAGGACAGGAAGAGGCGGGTTCAGGTGTCCAGGAACTCGAAGTGACGTCATTCAGGATGCGACTGTCATCACTGCTTCTGCAGAGGAAAGAAGACAAAAAGGATTATGTAACAGCGCCATCCCCTGGCTGGAAGTGTAATTATATTTATAGGAGCTTTGAACTTATCGAGTTTGCAACCTTAGCCATGAGGTCATGTCTCCAAGAAAGCGCGTCAGCGTTGACACAGAGGGAACCACAGCAATGAAGGACTTTCAATTTAAATGGCCCATGGGCTTGACTCTTTGTGCAGCAACATCCACTGTAAAGGTGCAGATAGGTGACCAGAGTGAATTCATTTCCAAGCAGGTAGTACCTCAGCTGATGAGTAGCCCACTTAATCGCCAATGCTTCCTTTTCCAAAGCCACATACCTGGTTTCCTGGTCCTATAATTACTGGTTCAGGAACATGATCGGTATTCTACACCATCGATGCTCTGCCTCAACACAGCACCAAGACCTGTGTCCAAAGCATCAGACTGGACCATAAAAGGTAGAGAAACCTCAGGAGCTAACAAGATTGGTGCAGGTGGAAGGGCCTGTTCTAAGTCACAAAATGCAGTTTCCATTTTTTGTCCCAAACCACCATGTTAGGTACACACATCAATGTCGGGTCAGTCAAATGTGAAGCCGTCTCAGATAAATGAGATATAAACCCAAGGTAGTACTCGACAAGTGCCAGGAAGGATTGGACTTGCTCCCTGGTTCACAGATGGGGCCAGTTAAGTGTGGCATTAACTTTGATACACTGTGTTCTTGACCGCACCACCGCCTACCATACAGTCCAAATATTTGGCCTCAGTTAATCCAAAATAACTTTTTTTTATTAATCTGAAACCAGAAATTATACACTGTGAGGAGCACCTTCTGATTACCACATCGTCCTGGTAGGTGACACAGTATGAGTTGTGGGGCCATAGCACTCTGTCCACCAGATGTTTCAAGGTGGCCAGTTCCCAGTATTTTCCAAATAGTAGGACACAATACTCCCAGTGACCAGTAGGGGTGCTACACAATTTTTTTACTTGGCAGATTTCATTAAGTGAATTTGGCAATACCCTTTTGTTATATCAAGGGTGGTCATATTTCAAGCTTTTCCAATTCACTCAAGGAATTTATCTGCTCTCGACATTGGATATGCATGGAAACGGGAAACTTGATTAAACCGGCACAAGTCATTGCAAAAGTGTCAACTGCTGTTGGACTTTGGGGCCAATACAATAGTACTCGACCAGGGACTAAAACCTTTCTCAATCACTTCTAGATCCAGAAATCATTTGACCTCAAGTTCAACTTCTGCTTGTTTTGCTTCCAGGGGTGTATATGGGCGTTGTCAGACAATTAATCCTAGGTCAGATATGATGTCAAGCTCAATCAGAGAGGTCCGACCAGGTCTTCCATTAATCAGTCTGCTTAAACCTTTCCTACAGTCAGGACACAGTGTAGCATACTGTCATTGATCCATCACTGCTGCATGCCAATGGCTGTCCCTTTAGCGCCTGGTTACATTTGAGGTGTTATGTCAAAGTGACTAAGGGAGGCCTTTGTCTTGCTGTGACCTAAGCTTTGAGTTCAGACCTTTGTAAAGGTCATCTGCTCCAGCAGTGCATTGTGTGAACCGATGTGAAGTACGCCGGATATACTTTCTCATTGCAGGAAATGCAGAGGGTCTTCTCTTCATCAGTATGCTGTATGAGCAGACAACATTTAGTTTGAGGGGCTGATGGGTAACCTGATGACTTGTGGATGGAAACTACAGAAATGTAGTTCAGGTTAAGAGAACTGGCTGAGTGTTGGCATTGAAATGCTGCCACATGTTTGAGTTCAGCTGGGCACAGACATCAGTTCACAGACAGGCAATGCATGCTTATCATCACACCTGCTGTGTCCTGTCACTTTTATTAAACAGCTGTTGGCCATACAGAAGAAATGAGTAAAGTGGAGGCAGCCAATATGTACTGAATATAAACTGAATATAAAAATCACAGCAGGCCTTTCACTGGGCATCACAGGTCAGACTGTAAAATCTAACAGCAGTGCTGAAGATCACAAATAACAGCAGCTTGGGCCGCACTGGAGACTGTCTGTGTGTGTCTGTGGTAGCCAATCTGTTTAAAAACACACAGTGATGATTAATGAGTCCCCTGGGGTTCATTAGGAGTGAAAACTAATGTTTGACAATAATCAGATGGCAGAGAGGCTGCTGTAATCCCTTTAGAGACTGAATAAATATCACCTGCAGACGCCTGCGGTCAGGTACAGCAGTCTTAACATGTTTGTGGGTAAACTTGGAATTGCTGAGGGAAATAAAATGGAATTTAAGAAGCTACAACTTCGTTACTGCTCTCCTAATAGTAATATATCTTGCTTTAAATTAATTTATGAAACTGAAGACTATATATGTCTTTATATTTTCTGGGTTATTTTGATCTCATTCACTATCTGTGGAAATCTTTTCCTCATTATTTCTATTTCTCATTTTTTGCAGTTTCACATGCTGACTAATTTTCTGCTCCTTTCACTTGCAGCGAATGATTTCTTGATGGGTTTGTTTGTGTTGCCCTTTTCTTTCATTTTTCAGGTAGAATTCTGCTGCTATTTTGGGTGATTTGCTGTTATGTGTATGTGGCACCTGCTAATTTGTTTGATGTGGCCATTGTTAATCATATTGATCGTTACATTGCTGTTTGCAGTCCATTCTTTTACAGCTCAAAAATAACTCTGAATATCACAAAGATCAGCATTGTATTCATTTATATTTACATTCACTCTTATATATTGTGGTTATTTAGAACAACTAGGAGTGTTTTATGGATATGAGTATGAAGAGTTTGTTTTTTTAATAATTATTTTTATTATCCCTTATTTACTAATGATATGTTCATATACAAGAATATTTAAAGTTGCCAAAAGGCATTCTGAAGCCGTTAAATGTTTGATTGAAAAGACGCAGTCGATGGAAAGCAGCAATTCAAACACACCTAAAGTGTGAAACAAAAGCAGCAAAGACCCTCGGACTGGTGGGCGTCTTTATGGTCTGCTGGTTACCTTTCACTTTGTTAGATTTTGGTGTCTATGATTATACAGATCTCTTGGTCGAACTTCTTAGTACTGGTCAGTGAGGTGACCTTTGGAGTTAATCCAATTATTTATGCTTTTTTTTAATCTCTCGTTCAGAAAAGCACTTAAAATAAGGACATGTGGCTTCACCTGGAAAGCATTAGGGAAAGAGGTCTTATTTTAGGAGTGTGTTACAGACCACCCAATTCAGACAGTCATTTCAACACACATCTTTTTAGTAATGTCAAAGAGACAAGTTCACAGGGAGATATTATAGTCATGGGGGACTTTAATGACCCAAATATTAACTGGGATAACATTGCAAATGGCGGAGCACAAGAGCAGGAGTTATAAGACGTAATAAGTGACTGTTTGCTAACACAGCATGTTAAAGAGCCAACACGGGGTGAAGCCTGTCTGGATTTAGTATTCTGTAATAATCAGGATAGAATTGAGGGTGTAGAGGTGATTGGACCACTAGGGTCACGTGACCAGAATGTAATACAATTCTCAGGGTTTTGTAGGAGTGCAAAAGCAAAGACTAAAATTAAGTTGAACTTTGGTAGATCAAATTTTGAGCAGACAGCACAGTCTAAGATAGGATGGACTGAGATAAGCTTTCAAGTGTGGAGACAGTCGAGGAGCAGTGGAACAGGTTTAAAATGTTTGACACAATATCAGATTGGACACCTTCCCTTTTATCATCGCAGATCAGTTTAAATACCGAGGGGTGAACATCACAAGTAGACTTAAAGCTCTTTATCAACAAAATTTGCCATCTGCATGGAACACATTAAGCAAGCCTTGCATAGATGGTCAACCCTTCATCTCACTTTAGCTGGAGGAATTAACATTGTTAAGATGAATATCATACCTAAGCTTCTCTTTTTATTTCAAAACATTCTAATCTACATCAATAAATCATTTTTAAGAAATTAGATTCAACCATAACCTCATTTATTTGGAATTCAAAACATCTACGTATCCAAAGAGCGACCCTACAAAGACCTCAGACAGAAGGTGGCATGGCTCTACCTGACTGTCAGTTTTATTACTGGGCAGCAAACATACAAGCTAGATGAACATACACAGGCTTGGTCCGCAATAGAAATAAAATCCTGCAGTACTTCTTTATATTCCCGGCTTTGTACCCCAATAAATGCAAGATAGAATATTAGAGCATTAGAACACTCTAGACGAGAACAGGCCATTCAGCCCAACAAAGCTCGCCAGTCCTATCCACCAAGAAAACATCAAGTCAAGTTTTGAAAGTCCCCAACGTCTTACTGTCTACCACACTACTTGGTTGCTTATTCCAAGTGTCTATAGTTCTTTGTGTAAAGAAAAACTTCCTAATGTTTGTGCGAAATTTACCCTTCACAAGTTTCCAACTGTGTCCCCGTGTTCTTGATGAACTTTTGTATTTTAAAATACAAGTCTCGATCCACTGTACGAATTCCCTTCATAATTTTAAACACTTCAATCATGTCACCTCTTAATCTTCTTTTTCTTAAACTGTAAAGGCTCAGCTCTTTTAATCTTCCCTCATAATTCAACCCCTGTAGCCCTGAATCAGCCTAGTCGCTCTTCTCTGGACCTTTTCTAGTGCTGCTATGTCCTTTTTGTAGCCTGGAGACCAAAACTGCACACAGTGCTCAAGATGAGGCCTCACCAGTGTGTTATAAAGGTTGAGCAGAACCTCCTGTGACTTGTACTCCACAGATCAAGACGCTATATAACCTGACATTCTGTTAGCCTTCTTAACGGCTTCTGAACACTGTCGGGAAGTTGATAGCTTAGAGTCCACTATGACTCCTAAATCCTTCTCATAAGGTGTACTCTCGATTTTCCGACTGCCCATTGTGTATTCAAACCTAATATTTTTACTTCCTATGTGTAATTCTTTACATTTACTGACATTAAATTTCATCTGCCACAAATCTGCCCAAGCCTGTCTGCTGTCCAAGTCCTTCTGTGATGATATAACGGATTCCTAATTATCTGCTAATCCACCTATCTTGGTATCATCTGCAAACTTAACCAGCTTGTTACTTATATTCCTATCCAAATCATTTATATATATTAAAAATAGCAGCGGCCCCTGCACTGACCCCTACTGGTCACCACTCTTAACATCTGCCAGTTCTGATGAGGTTCCTCACACCATCACCCTCTGCTTCCTGTGTCTGAGCCAATTCTGCACCCATCTAAAAACATCACCCTGAACTCCCACTTCTTTTAACTTGATGCCCAACCTCTCATGTGGCACCTTATCAAATGCTTTCTGAAAATCCATATAAATAATATCATAAGCTCCACTTTGATCGTATCCTTTTGTTGCCTCCTCATAGAATTCCAACATGTTAGTAAAACACGACCTCCCTCTTCTAAACCCATGCTGACTGTTCAGAATAACTCCTGTCCTTGCCATGTGTTGCTCAATCTTATCCTTAATAATTCCTTCCATTAATTTTCCTGTGATGCACGTTAAGCTTACTGGCCTATAGTTGCTTGGATCTGCCCTGTCACCCTTTTTATATAATGGGATGATATTTTCTATTTTCCAGTCCTTAGGAATCTCTCCAGTGCACAGTGACTTCCTAAAAATATGTGTCACAGGTTTATATCTGAACTCACTAGCCTCCTTAAGAACATGAGGATAAATATTATCTGGGCCTGGTGATTTGTTTGATTTCATCTTATTTAATCTCAGCAGCACTTCTCTCTCTACAATTTCCAAATCCCTCAGTACCTCCTTAGTAGTCCCTGTTACTGCTCTGAGGTTATCCACTTGCTCACTTGTAAACACCTCAGAAAAATGTAAGTTTAGGGCATCTGCTATTTCACTGTCTGTATCTTTTAATTCCCTTTTACTATTCCTGATGAACTTGACCTCCTCCTTAACTGTTCTTTTATTACTAAAATACTGAAAGAATCTCTTGGGGTCTTCTTTCTCCTTATCTGCTCTTCCTCTCCAACTGTCTTTTAGCCTCTCTGATATCCTTCTTAATGGTTGCCCTCATTTTCTCATACGCTCTACGATTCACTTTGCACTCATTAGTCTTATATGCCTTATACAGCAGTTTTTTCCTTTGCAACTTCTTTTTTAAATATTTATTAATCCATCGTGGAGTTTTTTTTAGTTTCCTATTAATTCCAAATTTAGGTCTGTGTCTGTCCTGCATTACATGTCAAACATTTTTAAATCTGTTCCACTGCTCCTCGACTGTCTCCACATTTAAAAGCTTATCCCAGTCTATCCTATTTAGACTTTGTCGCATTGTCGTGGCGAAAAATTAATCATCAGAAGGCTTTTTACCTAAAAATAAAGGCTATTAGGACTCGAGATAGACAGACAGAGTTTTAAGGCTTTATTGCAATAAATCAACCACACGGACTCAACCCAATCCGGCCGAATGAGATTGAGCCCTGATCATTACAGCCATTGAAGTTTTTATAACAATTTATTTTGATTGGTCTAAGACTGGGTGGTTGGCTTCCTCTTTCCATCTTTGGGCTTTTATGATGTAATTTCCTATCTTTTCTGACCTCACTATAATGAGCTCTCTTGCCCATCCCACTTCTGACTCCCTTCTGTTACTGTCCGACCGAACCTTGAGTTTCCATGGGAACCCTTATTATCTCCTTACTATTCCTATCACTGGCCCCCTTATGGAATTTGTAATCTTTCTATGCTGTTTCCATTTTCTCTAACTGGCCAAGGCTTCAATTCCATATATGGGTTTCCTCTCATCGTTTTCTCTCTTAAGCCTTCCAAACTTTTTACAATAGTGACCTGAAGCTTAAGCTTTAATTAAAAAGAAGTATAGTATGTGCTTTCATTTGATCATTGCTTGTCATGCTTGATTTGTCTTAATTTCTACACTAAGTTAATTGCTAATATATTCTTATAATATTTTTGCTAATGCCTGCATTTACTAAGATTTTCTCTTCATGCATTATGTCAGCGTGACCCTGCTTAAAGCAAAAGCCTTTCGTTGCCTTTCTGCTGATTTATCAGTCCAGCTGCTTTCAGAGGCCTCTTCTCTATGTTATCGTTTCCTAGCCTTGAATCACAGGTGTTCTCAAACTCTTATCCTGTCCAAAACTGGTCTCGGTGTGTAAATTAGCTGTTCTTTTCTTACTTTGGAAATTTTAATGTAAACCTATAAAATAATGCAATATAACTGATTTTTTAGTTAAGTATTTGCTTAAATATTCTAATTTATGCTTAATCTAATGTTTTAGAAGCTTTTAATTACATTTTATGGCTTTATATGTTAATTTGCTATTCTCTTATACTAATAAAAACGTTTCCTTCTACAGCATCTGCTCAAAATTAGCTCTACCAAAGTTCAACTTAACAATTTTAGTCTTTGCATCTGCACTCTTACAAAATACTGAGAATTGTATTACATTCTGGTCACTTGACCCTAGTGGTTCAATCACCTCTACACCCTCAATTCTATCCTGATTATTACAGAATACTAAATCCAGACAGGCTTCACCCCGTGTTGGCTCTTTAACATGCTGTGTTAAAAAACAGTCACTGATTACTTCTAAAAACTCCTGCTCTTGTGCTCCTCCATCTGCAAGGTTATCCCAGTTAATATTTGGATAATTAAAGTCCCCCATGACTATAATATCCCCCTGTAAACTTTTTGATATTACTAAACAGATGTGTGTTGAGATTACTGTCTGAATTGGGTGGTCTATAACACACTCCTAAAATAAGACCTCTTTCCCTAATATTTTCCAGGCGAAGCCACATGTCCTCACTAAGATGGGGCTCATCATCCAACTGAAGATGACTTACATTTAAATCCTGTTTGGCAAAAACAGCAACCCCACCTCCTTTTCTGTTCTGTCTATCCTTCCTAATAATGTTTATCCCTCTACGTTACACTCATCCCCATCTTTGTTATTTAGCCAGGTTTCTGTTATTGCTATAGAGGATCTGTGCAGAACTTTTTCAAAACCTGGCAGGATCAAATCAATAACATTTTAGAATAAGCTTTTAAACACTGAGGAAGAAGATTATCTCCCCTTTTTTTCTTCTCCATTTATCTTTATTCATTTATTAATTCATCTATTTCTGCTGGCCATGCTCTCTTTCTCAGGGGCGGGGGTTGTAAAAAATGATTTATTTGTATGGAATGTTGTGTGATTTCAATAAAATAAATAAAAAATGTTTTACATGTAATGCAGGACAGATATATACCTAAAATTGGAATCAATCCCCAGTGGATTAATAAAGATTTAAAAAAGAAGCTGCAAAGGAAAAAACTGCTCTATAAGGCATATCAAATTAATGACTGCAAAGTGAATCGTAGAATGTATGAGAACATGAGGGCAACCATTAAGAAGGATATCAGGGAGGCTAAAAGACAGTTGCACAGGAATATCTATATATATAAAAGTCAATGTGTGTATGCATGTATGTATTTATGTTCCAGCATCACATCTGAACGGCTGAAGCGATTTTCATAAAACTTGTTTCTCATTGGTCGACTAAAAATACTGTCGGGTGAAATCAGCCCTAACCCACCCCCTTCTGGGTAGGGTGGGGGTGACCTTGCGGTCTTGTTTGCATGTTATCATCCAGTTGACACTCAGAACGACCACTAGAAGGCAAATTGGAGGTGACTGGCAGCATTCTTTATGTTTGAGCGCCACCTTTCGCCCCTTTTGCTTTTGAAATTAAACAGTGTTGGCCAGTTCCGAGCGTCAACTAGATGATAACATACATACAAGACCACAAGACAAACAAATTAGTGAGTCTTCATTGTTTGTTAATTTATTTTTATTTTTAAAGTTGTGTTTTTTTTAATTATATTTTTCTCAAACAATTAAAAAAAAACAACTTTATTTTCCTCTTGGGCAACGCCGGGTATTTCAGCTAGTAGCAGATAAGGTGAAAGACGACCCTAAGAGATTCTTTCAGTATTTGAATAGTAAAAGAACAGTCAAGCAGGCGGTCAAGTTCATCAGGAATAGTAAAGGGAATTAAAAGATACAGACAGTGAAATAGCGGATGCCCTAAACTAACATTTTTCTGAGGTGTTTACAAGTGAGCAAGTGGATAACCTCAGAGCAGTAACAGGGACTACTAAGGAGGTACTGAGGGATTTGGAAATTGTAGAGAGAGAGGTGCTGCTCAGATTAAATAAGATGAAATCACACAAATCACCAGGACCAGATAATATTTACCCTCAAGTTCTTAAGGAGGTTAGCGAGTTCAGATATAAACCCTTGACACATATTTTTAGGAAGTCATTGCCCACTGGAGAGATTCCAAAGGACTGGAAAATGGCAAATATCATCCCATTATTAAAAGGGAAGGCCTCCAATCTAATATTGTGTGCTTGAGAATTCACTGGGAAGAGCACACATTTATTCAGATTAGTTCTGAGACCAGAAATCTTTTGAAATTCTCTAAGTGCTGTTAGGACTGCAGGCACAGTATTTCGTTGGTCTGATATATACAGTACCATATCATCTGCATATAGAGAAATTGTCTCTTCAAGTCCTTCTCTGATAATCCCTTTTATCTCATACACATTTCTACAGTGAATTGCCAGTGGCTCAATGGCAATTGCAAATAGCAGTGGTGACAAGAGGCATCCTTGTCCGTTACCTCTTTCTAGTTTAAAGTAGTCTGAATTAATGTTGTTAATATAAACTGAAGCTTCTGGATTGGTATATAGTAGTTTAATCCATGCACAAATGTTCGGGCCAACCCCAAATTTCTACAATGTAGTGAAAAGGTAGTTCCATTCAATCTTATAAAATTCTTTTTCTGCATCCAAGGATAATAATATCTCTGGGGTGTTTGACTTTGTTGGTGAATATATTACATTAAACAGGTGTCGAAAATTGGAAGCTATATGTCGGCCTTTAATAAATCCAGATTGGTCTTGTAATTTTAACAAAGGCAGCACTTACCCATCCTTCCAGCTTGAACTTTGGAGAGTATCTTAACATTATTATTCAGAAGTGAAATTGGCCGGTATGATGCACATTGTAATAAGTCCTTATTTTGTTTAGGAAAGACGGTGATTAATGCTTGGCGAAAAGTTTGAGGTAGAATTTTATTGTCTCTAGCTTCTGTAAATGTTACTAATAAAAGGGGAGAATTTCTGATAAAATCCAGGAGGGTAGCCATCAGGGCCTGCTGCTTACCCACTCTGAAGTGACTTTATAGCATCTAGTAATTCTGATAGCGCCAGAGGTTTTTCCAATTCCTCTGCACTAAGAGTATCAATTTTTGGAATCAGTAATTGGACGTGTTTTGTCTTCTTTAAACTCAGTAGAATAAGAGGACTTGTAGTAGACTCTAAGTGTGTGCATTATATTTTTATGCTCAATGATTTTGTCTCTGTTTGTGTTGGTGATTGCTGGGATTGCATTGCAAACGTCTTGCTTGTGAATTTGTTGAGCTAAGAGCTTATTAGCTTTCTCTCCATGTTCATAGTACTCATGTCTTGATTTAAAAATGAGTTGTTCAGTTTCTTTAGTTGTTAAGAGGTTGAGCTCTGAATGCAGAGCCTGTCTTTTCCTATGAAGAGCCTCACTTGGACACCTGGCATGTTCTTTATCTATTCTAGTAATTTTTGTGGTTAGCTTTGATACTTGCTTGGTTTCCAATTTATTTCTGTGGGAAAGATATGAGATAATCTGTCCTCTTAAGAAAGCTGTCAGGGTTTCCCAGAGTATTCCTGCAGAGACCTCTGAGGATGTATTTGTCTCTAGAAGAACGCTGATTAGTTTAAATATAAATTCTGTACAGTTCTCGTCTGCTAAGAAAAGTGGGTTAAGACACCATCTGTGAGATGAGTATGTGGGACATAATGATTTTAGCTCCAAGATCATGAGGGCCATGGTAGGAATTAACAATAGCATCATACTTGCAAGATTTAATCATAGGCAAGAAATTGTTAACTATAAAGAAATCATCAATTCCTGAGTAACAATGATGCACTGGTGAGTAGAAGGAATATGTTGTTGAATTTGGGTTTAGAAATCTCCAGGGGTCTGATAAGTTGTGGTCAGTTACAAACTGTGTAATTGTCTTTACAGTGTTAGATGTCATCCCCCCTGTGACAGGAAACCTATCTAAGAGTGGATTTAAAACACAATTAAAGTCCCTGGCCATTATAATTTTATGACTGTTCACTTTGGGAATGGATGCAAATACATTTTGGATGAAGTCTCTAGCATTGAAATTGGCTGCATAAACATTTATCAAAATCACTTTACAGTTAAATAAATTACCCATGACCATCACATATCTCCCTTCAGGATCAGATACTACATCTGATGCTACAAATGAGACTGTTTTATGGATAAGAATTCCCACACCTCTAGTTTTCTTTGTAAAGGTGGAATGGAACATTTGGCCAGTCTAGTCTTTGTGAAGTTGAGACTGATCCTTGCTTAGTAAGTGGGTCTCCTGTAAAAATACTATTTTAGCATTTAGACCTGTTAGGTGAGAGAGTACTTTCTTTCTTTTTAATTTGTGATTCACACCTTTAACATTCCAGCTCACAAAGTTAACTGTCTGTCTTGGAGACATTGATTCTGAATTTTTGATGTCATTTTGTAGTCTTAACTAAAAGTGAGAAAGCTTTAACCTTAATTTCCAATTTTCCCAGGGTTTATTGCAATGCAATCTATTGTTACATTGGTAATTATAAGAATTAAAAGGATAAATTAGAAATATCTGGCTCTCTTTATCTCCCCCCCAGTCCCTCCACCCCCCATTGCTGTTTGAATGTTGAGTTGGGATTTCCATTGAAGCCAAACGTTGTGTTCATGTCGTGTGGCGTGTGTGGCGTGACTGAGAATGTCTCTGCTCTCAACACCAGACTGACATTTATAAAATAACGCGCTGTTTCTCATGCCGAGTTCAGTTCAGCCAGCTGTTCTCATATCAAGTGTGCTTTCCTGCACCTCATCTGTTAAACTTCACGTGGTGTAAAGATTTGAGCCGCAGTGTAAGTTGACTGTGACGACTCTAAGAATCTTTATATCTTTATTAGCGTCACTTGATGAGAATTGCACTGTTGAAGTCACGCCGTTTAATGTCACATTTGAGTCTCATTGTGACAGCAGACTACAACATAACTTGGAGACGCACTTACCGGGTGTCACACAGATGTTCTTGATTTTAGAAAGCTTTTCAGCTTTGACGAGTTTTGGCTTTCTACCTTTGGACAGCTAACTGCTAATTGTGTGAATATGTTAACTGTGTGATGTCTGATATGCAGTAAGTTGTCTTCTTAAGACCTGAAGAATTGCTGTAGCTCTTTATATTAATGGGATGTGATATTTCAAAATAAATGTTAAAACTGAATTCTCACAATTGTGTACAGTTTAGTGTAGAACATGTTGATGAGTGATATTAATTAGATTTAATTAAAAATGTCCACCTCAGAGTTAAAATGCGTTGTTTTTAATACATTATCTTCAACTAAAGCACCCTAAAGTTTAAAGTAAAAGTAGTTTTGATAATGAAGTAAACCTTTCATAAACGATAGTCAGTTTTCAATGGTATCTGCTGAAGATTTCCGTGATATTGACTCGTATTCTTCAGTGATTTCTAGCCAGATATTCTACTGGTTCTGCTCGCACTTCCTGTTATTTCTGTTCACCTGGCGTGGCCATAGCGCTAAATGTCTGCATTCAGAAGCCATTTAAATGATCTGCGACATCTGCACAGTTTTTGAAGCATTTTCTACCTGATCGGCCAACATTAAACAGTAACTCAGTATCTGAAGTGTAAAAATGTCTCAACAGTAAAACTGAGCAGACTACAGTTAGAGGTTTTAGAGGGGGACACACGCGCGCACCCGCACACACACACACGCGCTCACCCGCCCTGCTGTCCTCCTTCACGTGCGCGCGCCTGCGGGTGAAGCCTTCCGAGCAGCGTGGCGCACTCACCTTGTGAAGATTACAAAGTCCGCTTATTATCACAGTTGGGCTCTGCTGATCACGACGAGTTTCACATGCTGAGGTAATGCAGCGAGCCGCGCTTATCTGAGGTCACCTTGTTTACAAAGAGAAAGGGCCAATCAGCAGAGGGGTGGGCTTTAATCTGAGCAGACGACAAGCAACCTACCGTCACGTATTTCAGTGTCAGAGCCGAGCTTAACGTCTCCTGGTGTGCGTCTCCTCTGTCAAGCATGCATACAAGCTCGTGGGGGCCACACAAGATACTGAAAAGCATTTTGAGTAGCAGAAATTAAGTTTTTGAAAAAATGGACTAGCCTTCCACATCTTCATTTCACTCTGATTTTAGGGTGTCTACACAATTGAGCCCTCTGTAGGCAGAAAACTTTTATTTCCATTAAAAGACTTGGCATCCTTTTGTTCCTAAGACATTGCCCTGTCGTTATTTGTATAGATATCCAACTTCATATTGAGATCTGATGTATCTAATGTGTTTCTTTAAAGTGTTCCTTTAGTTTTTGTGAGCAGTGTATATATAGATATAGATATATATATAGATATATATATAGATATATATATATAGATATAGATATATATATATATAGATATATACAGGGTGGGCCATTTATATGGATACACCTTAATAAAATGGGAATGGTTGGTGATGTTAACTTCCTGTTTGTGGCACATTAGTATATGTGAGGGGGAAACTTTTCAAGATGGGTGGTGACCATGGTGGCCATTTTGAAGTCGGCCATTTTGGATCCAACTTTTGTTTTTTCAATAGGAAGAGGGTCATTTGACACATCAAACTTATTGGGAATTTCACAAGAAAAGCAATGTGTGCTTGATTTTAACGTAACTTTATTCTTTCATGAGTTATTTACAAGTTTCTCTTTGTGTACAGCCATTGACATGTCGCAGAGGTTAACACGTGAGGAGCGGATAGAAATTGTGTTGATGTCTGGTGAACGCATCAATGGAAACCTCAAGGCCACTGGATATGCGAAATTGCTACATGATGATGTGTTTCCCTCTTTATGCACTGAAGTTGGCACGTTCCCTGAGTTTTTCCAGCAAGATGGTGCACCACCACATTATGGGTGTCAGGTCCGAGCATTCCTAGATGAACAGTTTCATGGAAAGTGGATTGGTCATCGTGGGCCAGTTGAATGGCCCCCAAGGTCTCTCGATCTGACCCCCTTAAACTTTTATCTTTGGGGTCATCTGAAGGCAATTGTCTATGCTGTGAAGATACGAGATGTGCAGCACCTGAAACTACGGATACTGGAAGCCTGTGCTAGCATTTCTCCTGCGGTGTTGCTATCAGTGTGTGAAGAGTGGGAGAAGAGGGTTGCATTGACAATCCAACACAATGGGCAGCACATTGAACACATTTTATAAGTGGTCAGAAACTTGTAAATAACTCACGAAAGAATAAAGTTACGTTAAAACCAAGCACACCATTGTTTTTCTTGTGAAATTCCCAATAAGTTTGATGTGTCAAATGACCCTCTTCCTATTGAAAAAACAAAAGTTGGATCCAAAATGGCTGACTTCAAAATGGCCACCATGGTCACCACCCATCTTGAAAAGTTTCCCCTCTCACATATACTAATGTACCACAAACAGGAAGTTAATTTCACCAACCATTCCCATTTTATTAAGGTGTATCCATATAAATGGCCCACCCTGTATATAGATATAGATATATATATATATATATATATATACATATATATGTATATAGATATAGATAGATATAGATATATACATTATATAGATAGATGGATATATACCTGTACATATAGATAGATATATAAGATAGATATAGATATAGATATACAGTACATAGATATATATATATATAGATAGATAGATAGAAAGATAGATATAGGTGTATGTAAATGTGTGTCTGTATATATGTAGATATGTATGTGTATATATATTGTGAACCCGGCCCGGACACAGACAGGCGGACATGTTGTTAAAATACCACCACACGTTTATTATACAATTATTATTTACAATAATGGTCACTCAGACCCAGTCAAATGTGCACAATACCCCAACAATCTCAGTCCTGGCCACCATGCCTTCTTCTCGGGCCACCTCCACTCTCCTCTCTTGCTTCGTCCTTCCTCCTCCCGACTCCAGCCCTGAATGAATGGAGACGGCCCCTTTTATATGGTTCCCGGATGAGCACCAGGTGTTCCCGGCATTCCTCCTCTGGCCACTCCCCAGCATGGCAGAAGTGCCGGCTGTCCTCCCGGCAGCTCTCCGGGTAACGTCCAAAGTCTTCCCCCAGCACTTCCTGGTGTGGCGGAAGTGCTGGGGTAACAGGTCCCCAAGGCATTGGGGCGCCTCCTGGCGGTGACCACGGGCCCCTACAGGGTGGAGCTTCCATGCCCTGTACCCGTGGCCCTCAGAGCAACCCGAAAGGCAACCCCCACGTGATCCAGGGTGGGCACAGACCCACATCCGGTCCCTGATGACGTCCTGGCCGGGTCATGGCCCCTGGCATCCCTGACACTATATATATTGTGGACCCCGGCCGGGGCTGGAGCCCAACCGGGACGCCCAGGAGGACGTGAGGAGGGCTTGTGCCTCCTCCAGACCGCGAGGGGGCGTCCGTCCTGGTTCTGTTGGGGGCCACGGGTCGAGGGCATGGAAGCCCTACCCTGTAGGGGCCCGTGGTCACCGCCAGACGGCGCCCCGACGCCGGTTTACCCCGTGTGGTCTTTGGCCGGGGATGGAGCCCAGCCGGGACGCCTTGGAGGACCGGAGGAGGGCGTGTGCTTCCTCCAGACCGAGTGGGGGCGTCCGTCCTGGTTACGCAGGGGGCCTCGGGTACAGGGCTTGGAAGCCCAGCCCTGTAGGGACCCGTGGCCACCGCCAGGCGGCGCCCCAGTGCCTATTGATCCCGGGAGCCCGGCACTTCTGCCACACCAGGAAGTGCCGGGGGGAAGACGGAAGGGGACACACGGACGGCTTCCGGGTGCGCAGCCGGCACTTCCGCCACACAGGGGTGTGGCCAGCATTAAGTGCCGGGAAGCAGCTGGAGCCCATCCGGGTTCCCATAAAAGGGGCCGCCTCCCTCCAGTCAGCGGTGGAAGTCGGGAGGAAGGAGACGGAACTGGAGAGTGAGGACGGGAGGCGGCCAGGAAGGCACAAGAGACTGTGGGCCTGGACTTGGGGAGATCGGTGCAAGAAGGCACTGGGGTTGTGAGTGCACGTATTTATAACTTTATATATTTGTAAATAAACAGTGTGTGGTGCAAAATATGTCGTCCGTCTATCTGTGCTGGGGCCAGCGTTCACAGTGGCGTAGTCAGCAGGATGCTCCGCCTGGTGCAAGGCGGGGACCTGCGTTAAAATCAAAAAAGTCTGTGAACGGCCCGGCGCAGCAGCGGACCCCACACACTGGCCGCAGGAGCGGCCCGTGCATGACCGCTGAGCGTTCGCCCAGAAACCGCCACCGGACAGCGGAATGGCTTTCCCCGGGTGCGGAGGAGGACTCGACACCGCCGGAGCGCAGCGGGCTCCAGTCGCGCTGTCAAGACGGACAGCCAGGCCGGCGTGGCAACACAGAAGGCCACACCGAGGCGGGGGCCTCGGCATGATGGGATCCGGGAGGTGAGTGCCCTGCCCTGCAATCGTCGGCCCTTTGGGGTCGGACTTACCTTTGTTTCAACAGGGAGGAACGAACCGGATCCGCGTCCGTGGCAGAAGCACGCCGGGCCACGGGCTGTCGGCAGCGCGGCGACGGAGGCAGCGGAGAAGGCTGCGGAATCGGAGCCGCTGCGGCTCAAGGAATCGCCGCAGCCACAACGCGCGAGGAGGCACGCTCCGCACTCGAGCAGGGGAGGCAAGATGGCCGCGGGCCGGATGTCCCGCCCGCTGACAGGCACGGGGTTGGCTGGTGTGTCTGGTGTGCCCACCGAGGATTGGATGGAGGCGGGACCTAGGAACGCCAATCTCGTGCCGAAACAAGACCCGATTGGGCCAGAGGGAGTGGCCCACAGGAGGCAGGCGTCCAGTGCAGCTGATAGACAGGTAGGCTCACTGACGTCTGTCTCTCTGTTTCCACCAGCAGCTCGGCGTGAGTCGGGGGAATGCCCTCGGCCTGCCGAGTCGCCGTTTGCAGGATTGCTATGTGTTCTCGCCGCTCAGTGTGAGCAGCTGATGGGGAAGGCGGTCGCGTCGGGAGAGACGCCGCCTGAGACGGAGGATCGGCGCGGCGCTGGAACCGGAGGCCGGCAGAACACAGCGGGAGTGGTGAGTGTTGCCGTTCCCGTAAAGCAAGTGGGGGGGTTCGCCGAACATGGCTGTGACCGTTTACGGGACGAGCAGTTCCAAGTAGGCAACCTCCCGACAGCAGACGCCGCGGTGCAGACAGCGAGCGAAGCGAGGAGCTCGAACATGCAGTGGCTGGTAGGATCGGGGCTGTTGAGTGCCCTGGGTCCTAGCCCTGCGCTCCAAGCCCGCAGCTGTCTCCTGTCGCTTGCCTGGACGCAGACGGGCCTGGATTTGAGCTTTCGCTGTGCTCAGACCCAGACCGTCCAGCGCGTCCAAGAAAAGAAGGAGGAATCGAAGGGTGAATGCCGATTCCTCCGATAGGAGAGGACGCGGCGCTGGGTGCGCGCGTCTGGAGAAGGGCCGTCCTCTGTGCGGACAGAGGAGATTTCCTGGGCGGCTGGGCGAGCTGCCTGCGAGAGCGGTGCCGCGGCGACGAGCGGACGGCACGGAACCTGCGGCGGAGGACTTCAGCAGGCAAGTTGGGGCTGTCGGAGGGGGCAGGTGCACGGTCGGTGCGGAGACCGGCGGGGCGCTCGGGTGAGTGTCCTGGCTGTGCTTCTGGCCCTTTGCTTTCTTTTCTTACAGGCCCGAAACCCCGACGAGCGCTGAGGCCGACGTCGGCAGGGACCTGCCCTCCTGGAACGGGCCGCTCCGCGGGAGAGCTCCACGCCGGGAGGCCTATAGTGACCCCGCTGCGGGGAACAGCGGGGGCGAGAGCGGCGCAGACCAGCGGGGCACGTTTGCGCCGGCGGGGGTGCCGAAGACAGATGTCCCAGGGTGCCGTGTTGGACCCTGGGGACATAGTAGGACCCTCACCGGGGACGTGCTGCCCTTCGGTTGTGCCGTTCGGACCCACGTGTCCTCGCTAGCGGTGGGGCACTGTGGACCCCGGCCGGGGCTGGAGCCCAACCGGGACGCCCAGGAGGACGTGAGGAGGGCTTGTGCCTCCTCCAGACTGCGAGGGGGCGTCCGTCCTGGTTCTGTTGGGGGCCACGGGTCGAGGGCATGGAAGCCCTACCCTGTAGGGGCCCGTGGTCACCGCCAGACGGCGCCCCGATGCCGGTTTACCCCGTGTGGTCTTTGGCCGGGGATGGAGCCCGGCCGGGACGCCTTGGAGGACCAGAGGAGGGCGTGTGCTTCCTCCAGACCGAGTGGGGGCGTCCGTCCTGGTTACGCCGGGGGCCTCGGGTACAGGGGTTGGGAGCCCAGCCCTGTAGGGACCCGTGGCCACCGCCAGGCGGCGCCCAGTGCCTATTGATCTGGGAGCCCGCACTTCTGCCACAACAGGAAGTGCCGGGGAAGACGGAAGGGGACACATGGACGGCTTCCGGGTGCGCAGCCGGCACTTCCGCCACACAGGGGTGTGGCCAGCATTAAGTGCCGGGAAGCAGCTGGAGCCCATCCGGGTTCCCATAAAAGGGGCCGCCTCCCTCCAGTCAGCGGTGGATGTCGGGAGGAAGGAGACGGAACTGGAGAGAGGACAGGAGGCGGCCAGGAAGGCACAAGAGACTGTGGGCCTGGACTTGGGGAGATCGGTGCAAGAAGGCACTGCGGTTGTGAGTGCACGTATTTATAACTTTATATATTTGTAAATAAACAGTGTGTGGTGCAAAATATGTCGTCCGTCTGTCTGTGCTGGGGCCAGCGTTCACAATATATATATATATATATATATATATGCCAGCAACACTCATGACAATGACAAAACAATTACATTGTCAATCATGTTACATTATTATTAAAATGTTTCCTTTTCTTTTTCATTACTTCTTTAACACACTACTTCTCTGCTGCAAAACGCGGGGATTTTGCTATATATGTATATGTATATATGTGTATATGTATATGTATATATATATGTATGTGTGTGTGTCTGTGTCTATATATATGACAGCAACACTCATATCGGTGACAAAACAATTACATTAACAATCATCTTACATTATTTTTAAAATGTTTCCTTTTCTTTTTCATAACTTCTTTAACACACTACTTCTCCGCTGCGAAGCGCGGGTATTCTGCTAGTAATAATAATAAAATTAATTTTACGTCAGATTCGTCCTCTTTACAGTCCCATTTGTAATGAAATCCAGAAGGAAATCCAGCAATATTGGTTATAACATCCTCGGGTTATTTTAATTTTCTGAGTTTCTCAACGAGCCCAATAAACTCCCGTTAGTTTCTCCTTCAGCACTTCAGTCGTCCTTACACTGGCAGTAATCTGAAATGTCCGGCGGTTTGAGGTGTGTGTGTGTGTGTGTGTGTGTGTGTGTGTGTGTGTGTGTGAGGGCCTCTCATGAGCACAGGGTGGTCCAGCACACTCCATGCAGGAGTCAGAGGGGCTCTGAGCAGCACAGCACAGGATGGAGTGTCAGACCACCACTGGGCACAACCTCAGCTCATCTGAACCTGCTGATTTAATGTGCTGCTCGCTGTGATGAGGAAAGAAAGTCAAAGTGACTGAGAACAAAAAACAAAAACAGCAGACAGAGGAGAAGAAGGAAACTGCAGAGAGCCAGCAGCTGACCACTGTGGAGCTGTGAGGAGAGACCACCGCAGCCCTGAGCGGCTCCTGACAAACAAATATAATGAAGACATCTGAGATTTGATGAACTCATCAGTGAGTAAGAACTGAAATGAACAAACAAACATCCTGAGAGAATTTGTGAAGCACACACAGCAGAGAGACGCCTCATGTGAATTACGTCAGCAGAGAGAATATGGCAGTCGCAGGGCCTCAGTGTATAAACATCTCAGTGTGCAGGCAGGATGGCTCAGTGACATCGGGGGACACACATGGAGTTAAATGGACTGAAACTTGGCCGTTGCTTTCCTCAAAGTAATACATCTTGTCATAAACCAATTTATGACACTGAAGTGTATGGACTTTTTTATATTTTCTCGTGTCTTTTGCTTTTTTCGACAGTCTTTGGAAATCTTCTTGTCATCATTTCTATTTCTCATTTTCTTCAGCTGCACACGCCGACTAATCTTCTGATCCTTTCACTCGCAGCGGCCGATTTCTTAACAGGTTTCTTTGTGTTGCCCTTTTCTTTGACTCTCCTGATTGCCGGTTGCTGGTACTTTGGAGTTATTTATTGTTATTTGTATCAGGGACTTGCAAATATTCTTAATACTGTAGTTGTATATAATGTGGCTTTAATATCCATTGATCGCTACATTGCTGTCTGCCATCCTTTCTTTTACAGCTCAAAAATCACTTTGAATATTGCAAAGATCAGCATTGCTGTAGTGTGGCTGTTTGCACTTTTAATTATACTCATAGCATTATGTTTGAGTTATATTGACGTAGAGGAATGTGAAGGACAGTGTGTAGTATATGGTGAATATGAAATGGGCATTTTTATTTTACTTGTAACTTTTTTTATTCCTTATTCAGTGATGATTGGTTTTTATATCAGAATATTTGTAGTTGCAAGAAGCCATTCAAGAGCCATCAACTGTATGATAGAAAAGAGACAAACTGAGGAGGTGAGTGACAGTAAAATATCAAAACCGTCTGAAAGAAAAGCCACAAAAACATTAGGAGTAGTCGTGGGGGCTTTTATTATCTGCTGGCTGCCTCTTTACATGTACTGTCTTTTTGTTGATATTAATAACGTAATCACACGTCTCATCAGGAATGTCTTTGTGTTGGTCAGTGGGGTGAACTTTGGTGTTAATCCAATTCTTTATGCTTTTCTTTATTCCTGGTTCAGAAAAGCACTGAAAATCATCCTGACGTGTAAAATATTTAGTCCAGCTTCTTCAGTGCTCAATTTACTGTAAATGTTAAAGAAAATAAAAAATAATTTTCTGAGCTTGGATATTTTCAATTATTTGTACATTATGCCTTTGCTCATTTTTCATATTAACAGTGCAAAACTCCAACAAATATTTTAACAACACAATCATTTCATATTCGCTGTATTGTTTTTGGTAGCACGGTGGCACAGTGGGTAGCGCTGCTGCCTCGCAGTTAGGAGACTTGTCTGGGTTCGCTCCCACAGTCCAAAGACATGCAGGTGAGGTGTATTGGTGATCCTAGTGTGTGTGTGTGTGTGTGTTTGTGTGCCCTGCGGTGGGCTGGCACCCTGCCCGGGGTTTGTTTCCTGCCTTGTGCCCTGTGTTGGCTGTGATTGGCTCCAGCAGACCCTCATGACCCTGTAGTTAGGATATAGCGGGTTGCATAATGGATGGATGTACTCTTTTGTAGGCTTTTTCTTAAAATTGTACTCTGTTTCTGTAGAGTGTACACTTTTTATGAAAATTATTTATTTCACTGCAGTTTTTTTCATAAATCTTCTTATTTGAACGTGTAATAAGCAGCTCTGTAAATGTAGGAGACTCCTGGCAATTCATGGAAACACTTCAGGGTTTCTTAGTGACTTTTTTCATCCATCCATCCATTTTCCAACCCTCTGAATCCGAACACAGGGTCACGGGGGTCTGCTGGAGCCAATCCCAGCCAACACAGGGCACAAGGCAGGAACCAATCCCGGGCAGGGTGCCAACCCACCGCAGGTTGGTGACTTTTTTATTTTTGTTTTTTTAAAGTGTATAATGATTGTTGCTATTTCCATTATTTTGGGTGAGAATTATTTGTTTCAATATGAATTAAGTAATGTGCTGAATTTAACCTAATATTTGGAAAAATAAAAATCTTTTAACATCTGCAGTTATAATTTACACCGACGTTCAGATTTCACAACTAAAAACTCCACAGCAGAGCTCAGACGACGGCCGACATTCTGTTCAGCTTTGGTCAGGCGGGTGGGGATTTGTTTAAGAGTCAAATTCTATGAAATGTTCCTTCATTGATTTAGTTTTATAGTAAAGTAAACACTTCATTTTATTGTGAAGTTAATGTTTCCTGTTTCTGCACTCCTTGAAGCCACCGGAGTTTAAGGCGAGTTCAAGCGCATCTCAAACACGTGGCGAAAGAAATCTCTCAGTCCAAAAGTTTGTTTTACAATATTTAGTGAAATTTCAAAGCAAACAATCACACAAGAATAAAGAAAAAAGTTGCTACGCATGTAGAATAAAAGTCATAGAAAAGAAAAAATATGTATCTTCTCTAAACTTAGCTTTTCTTGTAAAACTTTAGTTGTTTCTATACTTAAAGATTCTTAACTTCTTCTTAACTTTAAATGTACGGCGCAGCACATTCAACTAAACGCTTTGTCTTAAATGTTTCTTGTCACACAAAACACGCAGACAAGGCACAGTTTAAAACCACGCGCCTTCTACACCTTAAACATGGCAAGGCTGATCACGAACTGACAATAACGTTTAGTCAGAGAGGCTAAAATAGTCAGAATATATCAATTCAATTCAACTTATGGGGTTACAAGAGCCTCTCATAGATTATGCAGTAACATTTAGTAAAACATTTAGGGATCTAATGTAACTAGCAAATGGCTCTTACACTCCTCAATAAGGCAGCAGATGACAGACGAGTGCAGACGGAGCAGTCGGCCTTCACTCCTCACACTGCTGGCTCACTAAATGACACTCAGGTGACTGTGAGGAACTGAAATGGACGACTGAGAAGGTCAAATGAGGTTTGATGTCCACAATTAAACGTAGGATTTGCTGCTTTAGACTGACATTTGTTAATATTTGTGAAGTCTCATTAGCCGCAGCTGCTCACCTCATAGAGAACACAATTAATACTTCAGAGAACAGCATTGTGCTCAATTCTAGAAAAACAGAGAAACTTAAACCTTTAATAAAGGAATCACATTTGCATCTGAAGACCTCTCTGCCTCTCATAGATCTTTAAAATATTTTTTAATTGATAAAAAGTTGTTTCTTACTTTTAAAAAGACCCTTGAATGATTTGAAATCATCTTCATAATCTTCCCTGGTATCCCTTCTACTAGGCTTGCTGCAGTAAAGTATTTTTGTGCCAATTTAGCACATGATATACAGAGAGACATTTTCTGTGAATTGATTTAACGCACTTCAAGTTGTCTCTTCAGCAGTTATTTTAGAGAATTCCTTAGAACTCTCACTTCTCAGGACGGTACAATGGAGGAATGTAAGATCAGTACATTGTCATTATTGCAAATAAAAAAAGTTTATGAAAATCTGACTTTGTTTCTTTATTAGTTCATGTGAGTTATGAGTACATCAGTAAACGTGACCGATAAATTGTGTGTTAAGGTATTATGGTCTGCACTGTATAAGACGATTCCTGACGGACTCTCAGCTCCTTTATTTCTGCTCTGCTCAGCTGATGCTTTACTTGTTCTACTTTAAGAGTTGCCCCCTCATTTCAGACCCCCTTGTGTGTTTATTCAGGTGGTATTATGATGTGGTGGTCCTCACTTCTGCCCTTTTGATTTTGTGTTCTTGTTCCAGTCCTTCGTCCGGTCACTGCTGGTGTTGAATCTCCATGCTCTCTCTTTGCATGTTTGGCTTTTACTCTTCAGGATGGCAGAAAACTTTTATTATCCCAGAGGGAAATTTGTGAGCAGCCAGAATGTGTGACACGTAGGACATTGTTAAATAGGGACAAGAGAATAATAAAAGAGACCACACATGACAGCCATTGTGGTAATCAGCACACACACCATAAGACTTCTACAAATCAGAATAACGATTCATGAACAATAATAACGAAGAGCACTCAATAATAATTCAGAACTCTGCAGAACTCCTGCAGCTACTAGAATTCAGAAGGCTGATAGCTCTGAGATAAAAGAGGACTTCAGTCTGGGGGTCTACACCTTCGAGACCGTAAATCATCAGCTTGATGGGCACAAGTGACACTTTGGAGACAAGATGGCTATTGTGTGATAGAATCAAATTGGTCTTCTTTACCACTTCTTTGTGATGGTGGTCAGTGAGAAAAGGCTGCTGCGGACCTCATACTTTCTCTGCTCATTTTAATGTTTTTAGTTACACAGCCCCTCCTTGAACCGCCACCATATCGTGGTGGAGGGGTTTGTGTGTCCCAATGATCCAGGAGCTCTGTTATCCGGGGCTTTATGTCCCTGGTAGGGCCACCCTAGGCAAACTGGTCCTACGTGAGGGATGAGACAAAGAGTGGTTCAGCAAACCTCCTTTGAAGAAGAAAAAAATTTTGGAAGCCTTTTTCCCTAACCCGGATGCGGGTCACCCATTGGGCTCGGCCGGGCACAGCCCGAAGAGGTAACGTGGGTCCTCCTTCCCATGAGCTCACCACCTATGGGAGGGGCCAAGGATGTAGGGTGCAGGGTGAGTTGGGTGGTGGCCGAAGGTGGGGACCTTAGTGGTCCGATCCTCGGCTACAGAAACTGGCTCTTGGGACGTGGAATGTCACCTCTCTGAAGGGGAAGGAGTCTGAGCTAGTGCGCGAGGTCGAGAGGTTCTGGCTAGATATGGTCGGGCTCACCTCGACGCACAGCTTGGACTCTGGAACCAATCTCCTTGAGAGGGGCTGGACTCTCTGCCACTCTGGAGTTGCCCCCAGTGAGAGGCACCGAGCAGGTGTGGGCATAATTATTGCCCGCTGTCTTGGAGCCTGTACATTGGGGTTTACCCCAGTGGACAAGAGGGTAGCCTCCCTCCGCCTTCGGGTGGGGGGATGGGTCCTAACTGTTGTTTGCGTGTATGCGCCGAACAGCAGTTTGAAGTACCCACCCTTTTTGGAGTCCCTGGAGGGGGTGCTATAGGGCATACCTTCTGGGGACTCGCTCGTTCTGCTGGCAGACTTCAATGCTCACGTGGGCAATGACAGTGAGACCTGGAAGGGTGTGATTGGAACAGCCCCCCCAATCTGAACCCGAGCTGTGTTTTTTTTTTGTCTTCTGTGCTCGTCACAGATTGTCCATTACGAACACCATGTTCAAGCATAGGGGTGTTCATATGTGCACTTGGCACCAGGACACCCTAGGCCTCAGTTCAATGATGATGTCGACTTTGTGGTCGTGTCGTCAGACCTGCCTTGGACATGTCTTGGACACTCGGGTGAAGAGAGTGGCGAAGCTATCAACTGATCACCACCTGGTGGTGAGTTGGCTTCGATGGTGGGGGAGGATGCCGGTCATGCCTGGTAGGCCCAAACGTTTTGTGAGGGTCTGCTGGGAATGGCTGGCAGAGTCCCCTGTCAGAAGTAGCTTCAATTCACACCTCCGGCAACTCTTCGACCACGTCTCGATGGAGATGGGGGACATCGAGTCCAAATGGGCCATGTTCTGTGCCTCTATTGTTGAGGTGGCTGAGCGGAGCTGTGGGCGTAAGGTGGTCGGTGCCTGTCGTGGCGGCAATCCCCGAACCCGTTGGTGGACAATGGCAGTGAGGGATGCCGTCTAGCTGAAGAAGGAGTCCTACAGGACCCTTTTGTCCTGTGAGACTCTGGAGGCAGTTGATAGGTACTGGCAGGCCAAGCAAAATGCAGCTTCGGTGGTTGTAGGAGTTTGGGAGGCCATGGAGAACGACTTTTCGGACGGCTTCGAGGAGATTCTGGTCCACCGTCCGGCATCTCAGGAGGGGGAAGCAGTGCAGTGTCAACACTGTATATGGTGGGGATGGTGCGCTGCTGACCTCGACTCGGGACGTTGTGGGTCGGTGGGGAGTACTTCGAAGACCTCCTCAATCCCACTAACATGCCTTCCAATGAGGAAGCAGAGCCTGGGACTCTGAGGTGGGCTCTCCCATCTCTGGGACTGAAGTCACCGAGGTGGTCAAAAAACTCCTTGGTGGCAGGGCCCCAGGGGTGGATGAGATACGCCCAGAGTCTTTCAAGGCTCTGGATGTAGATAGATAGATAAAGATAGATAGATACTTTATTAATCCCAAGGGGAAATTCACATAATCCAGCAGCAGTATACTGATACAAAAAACAATATTCAATTAAAGAGTAATAAAAAATGCATGTAAAAAAACAGACAATAACTGTGAGTAATGTTAGCATTTACTCCCCCGGGTGGAATTGAAGAGTCGCATAGTGTGATGGAGGAACAATCTCCTCAGTCTGTCAGTGGAGCAAGACAGTGACAAAAGTCTGTCACTGAAGCTGCTCCTCTGCCTGGAGATGACACTGTTTAGTGGATGCAGTGGATTCTTCATGATTGACAGGAGTTTGCTGAGTGCCCGTCGCTCTGCCACTGATGTAAAACTGTCCAACTTTACTCCTACAATAGAGCCTGCCTTCTTAACAAGTTTGTCCAGGCGTGAGGCGTCTTTCATCTTTATGCTGCCTCCCCAGCACACAACAGCATAGAAGAGGGCACTCGCCACAACCGTCTGGTAGAACATCTGCAGCGTCTTATTGCAGATGTTGAAGGATGCCAACCTTCTCAGAAAGTATAGTTGGCTCTGACCTTTCTTACATAGAGCATCAGTATTGGCAGTCCAGTCCAATTTGTCATCTAGTAAGACTGTCTTGGCTGACACATCTCTACAACATCGCATGGACATCGGGGACAGTGCCTCTGGATTGGCGTACTGGGGTGGTTGTCCCCCTCTTTAAAAAGAGGGACCGGAGAGTGTGTTCCATCTACAGAGGGATCACACTCCTCAGCCTCCCTGGAAAAGTCTATTCGGAGTCCTGGAGAGAAGGGTTCATCAGATTGTTGAACCTTGGATTCAGGAGGAACAGTGTGGTTTTCGTCCTGGTCACGGAACAGTGGACCAGCTCTACACCCTTAGCAGGGTCCTGGACGGTGCATGGGAGTTTGCCCAACCAGTCTTCATTTATTTTGTGGACTTGGAAAAGGCGTTCGACAGTGTCCCTCGGGGAATTCTATGGGGGGTTATCTGGGAGTATGGGGTACTGGACACCTGATAAGGGCTGTTCGGTCCCTGTACGATCGTTGTCACAGCTTGGCCTGCATTGCCGGTAGTAAGTCGAACCCGTTTCCGGTGAGAGTTGGACTCTGCCAGGGCTGCCCTTTGTCACTGATTCTATTCAAAACTTTTATGGACAGAATTTCTAGGCGCAGCCAGGGTTTGAAGAGGTCCGGTTTGGTGGACTCAGGATTGGGTCACTGCTCTTTGCAGATGATGTTGTCCTGTTTGCTTCATCAGATCGTGATCTTCAGCTCTCTCTGGATCGGTTCGCAGCCGAGTGTGAAGCGGCTGGGATGAGAATCAGCACCTCCAAAACCGTGACTATGGTCCTCAGCCGGAAAAGGGTGGAGTGCCCTCTCAAGGTTGGGAGCGAGATCTTGTCCCAAGTGGAGGAGTTCAAGTATCTCGGGGTCTTGTTCACGAGTGAGGGAAGAATGGACCGTGAGATTGACAGGCAGATCAGTGCGGCATCCGCAGTGATTTGGGCTCTGCATCGGTCTGTCGTGGTGAAAAAAGAGCTGAGCTGTAAGGCAAAACTTTCAATTTACCAGTTGATCTGCATTCCTACCCTCACCTGTGGTCATGACCTATGGGTAGTGACCGAAAGAACGAGACTGCGAATACAAGCGGCTGAAATGAGATTCCTCTGCAGGGTGTCTGGGCTTTCCCTTAAAGATAGGGTGAGAAGCTCAGAGTAGAGCCACTGCTCCTCCGCATTGAGAGGAGTTAGATGAGGTGACTCAGGCATCTGATCATGATGCCTCCTGGGCGATTCCCTGGTGAGGTGTTCTGGGCACGCCCAACCGGGAGGAGGTCTCGGGGAAGACCCAGGACATGCTGGCGGGATTATGTCTCTCGGCTGCCTGGAAACACCTCAGGATTCTCCCGGATGAGTTAGAAGAAGTGGCTTGGGAGAGGGAAGTCCGGGCATCTCTGCTCAAGCTGCTGCCCTCGCGACCTGATCTCGGGTAAGCGGAAGAGGATGAATGGATGGTCACACAGTTTTTATTCTTTTATTAAGATTCACAAAGCAGCATTCATCATCCATCTCCTTAGTCCACTAATGCAGAGCAGGGTCACAGCCAGGGGCCAAGATACATGGGCCAATTCAGAAGCCATCGCTCAGCCAAACACTTGAATTGTCAATCATTTGAGCTGCTCTCCTGTAAGTGTTCCACACCTGTCAAAGCTTACATCAGTCATCAATGAATCGAGCCACTCTAAATTTCAAGGGGGACACCAATTTAAAAAGGCTTATGACTTGCCAACCCAGGTGTTTTCAGCAAAATATTTTTGCAATTTCTGGCTTTGCCACTGGTTACAGGGCTCCATCTCTTCTGAGTAGCAGCAAGTGGAAGCACAGAGCAGCGGCGTCTCCCACAGGCACGTAGCTCTTTGCAAACACCTGAGTAAGTTCAACTGAAGTAAAGCCAACAGCTGACCAGGAGAAATAACTGGCAGTGAGAAATCAAAGTCGATCGCTCAGCGGGTGGTGGAAACTTGATGGAAGCTGACAGTCAGTTAGTGATTCAGCTGAATGCGGAAAGCGCCAAAAGCACCAAAGTTACTGCAAAAGCAGAGAAGATGATATCAGTGCTAAATGTAAGTTCTATCTGCTCTCTGCCCATTGAGGGCACGTTTATATGTTGAGTGTCCTACAGCATGTACAGTTTAAGTTTTCTGGCCAACAGTGTAGACAACTTCACATGCCATAAGTTAATTTCGAGTTGGTCGGGAAAATACACAAATTTGAAGACCGCGTTAGGAACCTGAGAGCAATTAGGCAAACCAAAAATTGGATCGACTCAGTTTATTTAGACAATTCGGCTACTTCTAATTCAGCTTCAGTCTCTCCAGGTCCCACTGTAGTCAGTGTGCGGCAGCAGTCAGCAGCACCAATTCAGCCACAGGGCTGTCAGGAAAGTTCATGCTAGGAATTACTAAGGAGAAGCTTGAGCAGCACATGGCAAGAACAGGACTTTTACAGAAAAATCAGTATTGGTTCACTTGACGGTGTTCATGTTTTACTAAAATTCTGGAATTCTTTGAGGAAGCAACAAAAAGATCTGATCAGACCTGTTGAAATGATGTTACTTATTCAGTCTTCATAAAGCATTTGATAAGGTACCACATGAGACATTGGGTATCAAATTACAGGAAGTGGGAGTTCACGATGTGGTGTGCAGATGGCTGCTGATCTGTCTAAAACACAAGTAGAGTGTAAATGAACAAATGAACAAGCCTTCTTCTACCCGAGTAGGTTCTACATTCGCGTCCTCCAGAGTCTTCAGTCCCATGCAGATATCAACGGGCCTCTCCTAACGTTTGCTGGGTGCAGTCCTACTGAATGAAGCTATCTCGTCAGCCTCGCTTCACTTCAGATCCCCAGTCTGCCGGGTGTCTTTCTCCAGTAAGAATCAAACCACCTCACGTTTGGACACCAAAACTTTGGAAGAAACTAACATTAATTAAAGAAAGAAACTTATCCTCTACTAGGACACGTTTGATTAAACCTCCCTGAGACCGGAACCAGGCACCAGGCAGGAGGAATCTTGTTCATTGTGTCTTTAATTTCTTTACAGTAAATGCTGAAGAGGGAGCAAAAATCACAGCAGTCTGTTACAGAATGGTCAATACAACCAGGGCAGAGGTCTATTTTATAAAGAACTGAATTTACAGAACAGTGCTGATTAACGCATATATTTGCTCATATTTGATCAGTTCATTCACTTACACCCAAATAAACATTTATTCCTCTACACTTTTGTTCTTCTCCTGTCTCTTGCTATTACCCTTGAAATCCCTGTGTATGTGACAACAGTCCACCCTTGTTGTTTGCAGGACATCTGCTGATCTCTTGATCAGCTCCTGGTACATTTTGTGTATTACATCAACCTTCTCCCAGCACATTCTTATCTTTAATTTACTTAACCATTTCAGTAGCTCTCTTCATGACATTTCTTAAACAAATGCTTACAGGTTTCAATATGCACTGCAAACCAGAATATTAAACTCTTGCCACCTCTAAATTATTCTCCCACTACTGTATAATTTACCAAGCAGTCTGGTAGAGGATTGGACTTTAGGGACCTTCAAGACTCGACCTGATGTTACTCTGGAGGAATAATGTTGAAAGGACTGTCAATGTTTTTAGGCTGAATGGCCTGTTCTCGTCAAAATGTTTCAAATGTTGCAATGTTCCACTTACAAAGGAATAAATATTCATCATTTTTCACTCAATTTTTCTTTGAATAAATGGTACTCTGTCTGTTGAAGATTTGTATTTATTATTTAATGGTACTGGTCCCAATTAGAGCTGAAGTTATTTGGACATTTGTGCCCTGTGATGTCTCTCCATCCTGAGGTGGTTCCATAATGCTGTCAGAATGCTCTTCTTCTCTCCTCAGCCATACAGCATTCAGCGCCAGTTATAAAGCACAAGTCCCAATCAGAACAATCCAGGACATTTGTCACATTTTACAAGTCACTTATAACAATTGCATTGGAGTGAGAGGACAAGTCTTTCCCAGCCACTTCAAATGGCTGATCAGACCCAACCCTCGGCAGAGAAGCAGTCCATCCTCTGGCACACACACTCATTTGTGAATCACCTGTACATCTTGGGGCTGTGATTAGCTCTGCCGCCTCATTTCACGTAGTTTCACGTTCACATGAGAAAGCAAGTCTGATGTAGCGGACATTTTCACATGGGTACAACTTAGCGGTTCTCCATTAATTGTCTTCACCTTGCCGGTCAAGGCCTCGTAGTTCTTACCACTGTGCATGACCAAGGGTTTGAAAAGTATAAAAACTTTCATAGTGACATTTTATAAAGTTCAGTACATGAAGTTAGAAAATCAAAAAGATTATACAATGACTTAAACTTTATAATATCAAAAAGACTTCATTGGTCACTGTACTGTGTTTCTGTGTTAAAGGCTTTGTGCATAAAATTTTAATAAAGATAATGTTGTCCCTTTATACAGTATATGTTTTCACAGAATATTTAACTACAGTACTGCTATCATTTATCGATGTATAACATTCTGTTTCATAGTGTCATATCCATTTCAGTGTTTGGAAATGAACAATTACATAAATTGTATTATCAGCATTTTTATTTTTGAACAACCAAAATTAACTTTGGATTTAAGACCCTTTGGCTCCAGCAGAACCCCGTGACCCTGTAGTTGGGATATAGTGGGTTGGATAATGGATGGATGGATTTAAGACCCTACCCGTCATATCCCACCCTTCAAATGAGCAGCCCAAACGCTTCCTTTGGTGAAAATTGTGGGCGCCACTCTTTATTTCTCACAAGTTGATACCAATCAGGAATGTTAACAATAAACAGAAGAGACCAGGAGGACCCTGGACCCCTCGACAGATTGCACATCTGTATTCTTCCTATCAGGACGCAGTTTCATTGGTGTGTAGATGGGAGCCAGCTGACCTTTGACCTACAATGATGTGTAATCTGCGGTGGCAGGAGATTATAAAACTCTAGGGCCAGGCCAGAGGCCAAAGACAAGGAGATGTAGGAGTGTTTCAGCTTCCGCTAAAGGAGATTATCGATGATATCATGCAGAAGCAGATACTAAGAGTGATTGTGACAAAGTCCACGTTATTGAGTTTGAGAAGAGAGGTCTGTGTCAGGCTCACATCCTTCTGTTTCTTAGCAGTGGAGATAAGCCATGCGAGATGATGTTATCAACAGGCTGGTAAGTGCTGAGCTGGCAGACCCTACAAGTTAAAAATGTGATCCACAGTCCATGTGGTCATTTGAATCTGTCAGATCCATTTATGGTAGAGGGTCAATGCTCCAAAAATTTCCCAAAGTAATAATAGGAGGAGACATCGGCCAATGTAGATGGATATCTAAAAAATAGGCAGTGATGAAGAGTGAAGATTACTGGAAGGACAGCGAAGAATGAGTGGTTAGTAAATTACAACCAGTAACGTAGAGATCAGTGCTACAGTGAAGAGTGTGAAGTACGTCTTCAAATAGCATATAAGGCACATGATTGTGTCAACATTGTCATTAGAGAGGCACTGCTATTGATGATGATGAAATTAGGCAGTTCGTGAACTCTCGGTATATCAGCACCTCCGAGGCAGTGTGGTGGTTTGGATTTGATATCTGTGAGCATTCGCATACAATAATACAAATATTTAGAGAGGAAAACAAAGTATGGACATTAGATAGGAGTAGAGATAGAGATACCACCCTGACAGCTTGGTTTAAGCTGAATGAGGACATATCAGGTGTGAGGGATTATTTTAACTGGGAATTGTCTGAGCATTTGAAGATATGAGGCAGAGATGGGCAGTGAGAAGGCAGATAAAAAAGATACCGCTATTGTCTAAGACTGCTTTTACTGCACATTACAGGGGACTTGAGGACCTTAGAACAATCAAAGCAGTGGTCTGTGGATCCTTCATGGAGGCTGTAAGAGTGAGGGGCCTTGTCAATGATGATTGGTTATGGAACAGGTCCTTTGAAGACTCTGTACTATTGCCTCAAAGCGATTATTTACACGCTTCTCCTGGTCTTTAATATCCTGCCCCAGCTTCTTGTTTGTCTTCTCGTTTGTCTTCAGCATATCATTTATTTCTTTCTTTATATCTTTCTTGAGTTCCTTTATGTCTTGAGTGGAGGCCATTGCAGCGATCATTACCTTCATTTCAGACAGATCGTTTCTGCCTTCGTGCTCCGCAGGTGAAGTGACAAGCCCTGTTACAGCTGATGCTCCTGACTCGTGAGGAGTAGATGAAAACGCGGAAGGTCGGGCCATTTCCATTTTCAGTGGATCTTCTGGAATCAACAAGCTATCGTGACCTGCATCACTTGCACATTCACTCCCACTTTCGCTCTCGATTGGAGCCAGTGCAGTGGCCTAAGGTCCCAAGAAATCTGTGCTTTCGCCAGTCTTTCCCAGGTCAGTCTCTGTAAGGCCACACCTTGAGGTTGGACTTGGACAAGATGCCTGACTAGGCTTGGGTGTAATTTTGGATTTCTTTTCCGTTTCTTTCTTATCGCTCATGTTTATAAATGCTTGTATATACTGTAATAGAACCTCCTCAAGTTGGGTAAATACAGGATACCTTGGGATGATAAAAATAAGAGAAAAGTGAGCACCGCTGTGAACAGAGTTCTGCTTCAGACGTTCATCTCCCATAACGGATGAGACCAAATCTATAAGGAATGCTTTAGTGAGGATTTGAACACAAGTGTCCTTTTAAGTGATCATTAACAAATACCGGATACGTTATATCAGTGTGTTTAGATAAATGTCAGCATGTTGATTTCAATCATGTTAAGTTCTTTCTCAAGTCGTGTCACAAATCCCAGACCAAAGGTAAACAGGTCACAGGGTAGCTGGAGGCAATCCCAGCAAGCACTGGGCACAAGACAATCATCTCAAACGCATCAATAACAGCCCTCCTAGACCTTTATAATTGACTCTGTAATTTATTTGTATGCATTTAAGACAAACATGTTCTGAAATTATTCTGAGAGAGAAGACATTAAGATAATGGAGAGGAGCAGCATGTTGATTGGCAGGAGTAAGTTAGTATTTCACTGTATTCTGTTGTAATAAATAAAAGAAAAGCAGATAAAGATTTAGAGTATCGTGATGAACCCCATATAATTGTCAGTTAAAAACAACCAAAACCAATGAAATACTAATTGGTGTCTTTTCAGATGCAAGTCTCCATTTGACAGACTCCAAGGTAGAGGGGGACCCATTTTTTGGAGGACAGGAAGAGGCGGGTTCAGGTGTCCAGGAACTCGAAATGACATCATTCAGGATGTGACTGTCAATCACTGCTTGTACAGAGGAAGGAAGACTAAAAGGATTAGGTAGCAGCGTCAACCTCTGGTTGGGAGTGTTATTATATTTATAGGTGCCATGAAGTTGTCGGGTTTGGGTAACCTTAACCATTATAGAAAATTAAAATTCATGTATTGGCTTGGATAAATGTAAACTTAGTAAGAATGTCTTTAAGCATTAAACTTAGTGTGAATTAGGTATGTCAAGTAAATAGTTAAATAAAGGCATTTGTCATATTTCTTTTTTAGGTAAGCTCAAGAGAAAAACAACCAATATTTAGAAATTCAGAAAGACAGAGAAAGGGAAGAACGACGAACATAAAATGCCTGTGGTCAGAGAAGGGAGAACAGCTGTTGTTTGAAGGTCAGTTTGTAAATAAGGGAAGCCAAGAATGAAGACAAGTGATAAGCTGAGAACAATAATGGTGGCCAAGAAAGGGCCGGTGAGAAGCCAGCTGGAGTAGGGAGTCAGGATAAACAGCGAAGGAATTGTTTCATGCGAGGTCAAGATGACAAGAAACAATTATATAAACTGATTTTTGGCTTGTTCGGGGCTCAGCGCAGTTTGGCCTAATTAGGTTGAGTCCGTGTTGTCGTTTAATGCAATAAATCTAATTACTCAGTTTGCCTATCCTTCGACTCCTAGAGCCTTCTTTCAAACTGAGAATCTTTTTTATGCCCCAACATCATGAGGTCATGTCTCTAAGAAAGTGCGACTGTGTTGGCAGAGAGGGTACCGTGGCAATGTAGGACTTTCAATTTACATAGCCGGAGGTCCAAGAACCACTGAGTGACACATGGGCTTGACACTTTGTGCAGCACCATCCACTGTAAAGGTGCAGGTCAGTGACTGGAGTGAATTCATGTCCAAGCAGGTAGCGTCTCAGCTGATGGGTAGCCCACTTAATCACCAATGCTTCCCTTTCCACAGCCACATACCTGGTTTCCTGGTCCAATAGTTACTGGGTTTAGGAACATGGTGGGTGTTCTACACCATCGATGCTCTGCCTCAACACCTAGACCTGTGTCCAAAGCGTCGGTCTGGACAATAAAAGGCAGAGAAAACTCAGGAGTCAACGAAACTGGTGCAGATGAAAGGGCCTATTTTAAGTCACAAAATGCAGTTTCTATTTTTTGTCCCAAACCAACATGTTAGGAGCCCACTTCATTGTCATGTCAGTCAAGGGTGAAGCCTTCTCAGATAAATGAGATATAAACCCAGGGTAGTACCCCACAAGTGCCAGGAAGGCTTGTACTTGCTGCTTGGTTCACAGACGGGGTCAGTTAAGTATGGCATTAACTTTGATACACTGTGGTCTTGACCGCACCACCACCTACCATATACTTCAAATATTTGTTATTAGATATGACACCATGCTCAATCAGAGGGGTCCGACCAGGTCTTTCATGAATCACTTCCACCACAAGCTGTATTGCTGTTTCGAGCTTCTGTCATTGTTTGTGTTTCAAATTAGACCAGAAATTATCAATAAACCATCGCTACTTATGATTCCTGTTGTCAGTGTGCTGAAATCACCAAGGTTGTCCAAGGCATACCACTCAATAATAAGAGATCTGCCCACCCATCTGCTCGCTCACTCGCTAAATGAAATCACTGGGTGTCCACTCACTGGAGTGAACTGTTCAAAGTAAGATCAACTTCCTGTCAAAGGAGTGTCATTTGTTACGTCACCCGGGGGACCTTTGAGGGTCTTAATCCGGCAATGCCTGATCCATTACTTGACTTGTATCTGCTTCTTTGCCATTTTGTTTTGTGCAATGCGCGTTTATCACGTTGTGCTCTTTACATTTTTTTTTCAGGGGCTGTCTCTCGTACCACACAACAGTAAATGACTACAGTGCTGTCAGAATAAACAGAAACAAAATGAAATTACTAAACACGCAAGAAACAAAATCCTCTCCCTATAAATGGCTCACATCACTCACTAAAGACCAAATAAATCGCTCAGCCTGCCAAATCTCTGGTAATTTTGAAATATTCCATATGTAACAGAACCATCATGAATCAAAGGTCCAGAAGTGCAGAAGTGTGGATGTTGATCGTGGAGCAAACTAAAGGTTTCTGTTGAAGATCCGTGTAAAGACCACATGTGTATGATGCTGAACAGGAAGTGATTTGCTGAGGTGAGAGGAAGTTCTTCCTTACAGCACCTGTGCATGAGTCCTGCTGTCTTCTTCCTTTGGACTTTGAGCATCTGCTGTTCTGCAGCCTTACCAGTTTCATTCTTTTTTTTTCTCTTTTAAAGAAAAATATCAAGTCATGGGAAACATTATGACAGTAAAGTGTCCCATTTAGCATCTGAATGTGGAACAGTCTGGAATCCCTCAAAACTCAAAGGAGAACTGGATGAGAAGTTTGAATTGGCATGTCCCAACTGTTACGTGAACTGGCCTTGGTCTCATAGTGGCCAACGTCCATCCTGATAAGCGAAGCCCCTGATTGGTCAGACACACAAATATTTTACACCTGAAGCCAAACAACACAACAGTAAGAACAAATCAGCTGTTGACACACAATCCAGCAAATGAGGCAAATGTGGAATCGAGACCTGGACGATCTGTGATGTGACGACTACACTTGGAGTAGACACATTTATACCAGTGTGGCTGAAATGTACTTTGTGAAGTTTCCCCACTCTACCCACAGAAAGCCCAGGTGGGCCCACAGGGCATGTTTGCTGGGAGTACCTGGTGTGGTCAGGGATAATAAAATAATTAACTAGCAATCAATATGTCACTGAACTGTGATCTTGATTTATAAACACATATTTTAGAAAAAATACTGAAGCTTAAGAATTAATAAAAGATTTCTAAGTTACACCAGTTTAAGTCCTGCAAAAATGCATCTGCTGTTATGTGACAAGACCCTAACAAAGGCTTCTAGTGGTCCTAATGACACTTAGAGAGCACCTCGGCAATGTGGCCAACTCAAATAACTTCACTTTGGAATGGTCAGAGGTGGCCTAAGTGACACGAATGGCTCTGGATGTTGTTTACTGCAGGGTAAGATCTTGAAATTTGAAATTCTTGATCAATTCTTCATATTCACAAGTCATCTTACGAGGGTCTCAGAGGCTTCTAATCTGCCACAGTGCACAGAGATGAATGGCCATTTTACTGGCACTTTGCAAGTGTTATTTAGAGCAAAAGAAGCCATCATGAAGGTCTTGGTACATAACAGTATTAGACACATATAAACGAAAGACCTGTGTGTGTGGGTGTGGAGCAGTCCGCTCCGCTCACACTCAACCACAGCCATGGGAGTTGGTGTGAAGATGTAGAAGCTTATACAAGTGTGACTTGCCCTTGGTAAGATGTCGCATGCCTGCACTTATAACGTTTTTCAGCACTTGCATGCCCCTCACTTCTCAGTCAACCCAAGCAAACTCAGCTTTGTGCTACATGCACATATTCACACAACATACCATACGTTTGCCTGAGACCGGTTCCAGCCTGTCCCGCTCAATTTGTGCCACAGCTGCACTCGACTACATGTCCATCTCAGATAAGACACAACCTGCCCGGCCCAGTTAGCTGACGCCTCTGTAACTTCACTAATATAATACAACTGCTGGGGAGTCATTGGGTTGCCTTTTGTCCTGAAGACAACACACAGCTAGTATGAGTAATAAATGCATTTTTACCTAAATAATTTAACTAAACTCGTGTTACCCTTTCTAATTCTGGATGAACCACAGGCCACAATATTAATTAACAAATGGAGGCCTTTATCAAACTGTTCACACATGTTCAATATACAAATGTCTTCTATAGCCTGTGAGTTTGTTGCCATGCACCTCAGTAATGCGGTTATTCACAGATCCCTTTTTTCTGAAATGCCATGTAAATGTCGGGTTATCAGAGGTAGATTTATCAGTGAATAACCTGGTTAAGTAACCCTGTAAACCGTTAAACGGGTAACACTTAAGGATTTTCTAGTCTGCACAAGTCCAATGCACTCTGCCAGCCTGCGAGTGCCTTTACTTCGCACACACGCATCCCTCCCAGCAGGCACAGCTGGAAGTGCCCACAAGATCAATTTCCAGAGACAAATGCTCAGCCAATCACATTAGTCCTTCTCCTGTGGAAATCATCTGTTTCTGTATTTCAGAAATTGATGAATTTATGTTAATTAGCTGAACATACAGTAATAAATTCTGCAAGACAATCTCAAGAACGAAGGGGTAACACGTTAGAAACGATGTGCATTAAGTAGTGCAGTTACTTTTTGCAATAACTAGTAACGTAATGTAATTCTTAATTTATGGAAGTAAAAACACCTACGTTATTATTATTCTTATTACCCAGCAGCAGCAGCGGGTGTAAGGCAAGAAGCACATGTACCGGTATGCCACCCGATTTGCAGGGCGCAATCACACAGCCAAGGAGAACACATTCATAAAGTGTCCCTTTGTTTAAATATATTTAAGAAACACAAGGAAATGATCACAGGCTTCTGTTTCTGGTGGCTGATGATGGCATTGTCGACGATTTTTCTCTTTCTCTTCATTATTTCCCGGACAGAGTAGGAGTCTCACACCAGATAAAATTAATCAGTAATATACACTTTATTGCACCTAGACTAGAGAAGCCCTCGTACAGGAAATTCTTTGCTCTTTTATAGCTTACAGAGTTGAGCAAAATGACATTATTATACCAAAAATAGAGGCGGTGGTACATATTTCTTAAAAAAATCAGCTTATTTGGAACTAAAAAAACAGGAACTATAATAAAAGACTGGTTGCTGGGCAGATTCCTTTGAACTGCTCACCCAGCACACTCCGTACTTCCTTATACAAGGTCATACATAGAAATGTCACATATACATTTTGTATCTGCTACATGTCACGTAGACAAGCTGTATTTTTCCATTCCACATTCGACCCCTTTGAGCAGAAAAAGGAATCTGGCAGGTCAAACTTCAGAATCACTTTCAGGGGCCAGAAGAAGAACCTGTTCTTGACGTAGGAGGTAAGCTTTAGATAGAGCAGAATGGAACACACAAGCAATTAGACAGCGGACAAGAGGAAGTAAGCAGCAAGAGGCAAGAAGGAGTAGAACAACTCCAACAGCAAGGGAGACAAAAATAGATCTGAACCATTGCCCCCAGGAGCCGAACATAGAGGTGAACCAAGAATGGAGAAGGAGGGAAAAGACAGAAGAGAGGGGAGCAGGAGGAATTCGAGAAATGGAAGGAGTATTAAAAAGGGAAAGTAAGCAAGGAAGAGAGTTGGAGGAGTTATGGGACAAAGGGAAGGGGGTGGTTGCGAGATGGGGACGAGCAGTGGCACACACATAACAGTCGGATTGATTGAGCTGACGAGCTGAATACAGGACCCATTGCAGCCAACGGTTCCAATCACCGTACCCAGTTTCAACTGTGGATTCTATGGAAAGGACGGACAGAGAGGAGAATGGAGAAGTAGTATTGGAAGAAGAAGAAGCGTTAACAGGAGAAGATAAAGAGGAAGAGGTGGGGGAATTGGAGTACACCTCAATCTTGAACTTTCCCAACAGATCTGTACCAGAGACATAGGCACCAAGAATGTAGATGCCAGAATCATGTAAAGAAGCATTCTTAATAGTAACTACTAAAAGATTGCATAAAATAGGATTATTGCCTTTACAGGTTTCAGCCTACGGGTGTCCTTTTATAATTGAAAAACGAGTCTTTAGACCATGTTGCGTAGCTTGTCTAGGGTTATACCCCCAGTCCTGGTTTCCGGTGTTAGCGAACATGTCGCTCCATGAGCTACATTCTGGGACACAAACGTATTTTTGTGAGGAAGTCCAATCACGTGGAGAACCAGTACAGGACGCAACAGAACAAAAGTCCAGGGTAAAAGAATGAGTAGTACCCTGAAGAACGCTGAATCCTTGTGGTTCTCGGTGCGAACAGGGATAGATAGAACAAAACGGAAAAGGATCAAAAGACAGAGGAATGGTGCCATCTTTACAATGAGATGCGTGGATCCAGGCAGGTAGTCCTTCAACTTTCACAGCGTGATGGGTTGACAGAAGAACTTGGAACGGTCCTCGCCACCTGGGTTGGTGCCAGTGTTTCCTGCGGGTGTCACGAACCAGGATCCAGGTTCTTAATGGGATAGGCGAATCCTCAGAGGGAGGGGTGGATCTCCAGGCTTGCTTCACTTGTTCATGGACCTCCTTCAGAGAGGCTCGGAGACCTGAAAGACTAGAGAGAAGATCATTGTCCACAGTATGTAGGTTCACATTCCCTATAACCATACCAACTGGCATGGATCTACCGGTAAGAATCTCAAACGGCGATAGCCCCAATTGTCAGTGTGTCGCCCTCGTAGCCCCATCAGGGCCAGTGGAAGGGCATCAGGCCAGGAAAGATTTGTCTGCTCACAAATTTTTGCTAATTTTGACTTCAAAGTGCCATTGCATCTTTCAACTATACCTCCACTCTGTGGGTGATACGTACAGTAGTGGTGAACATTAATTTGGAGCCATGTGGTTAGTTCATTTATGACTGAATTCACAAAATGAGTCCCATTATCAGTCTGCAGTTTCTGGGGTATTCCCCATCGTGGGATAATTTCCTTTATTAACGCTTTAGCCACAGTTTTGGCATCATTATGCTTAGAAGGGAATGCTTCTACCCATCGGGAGAACACATCGACAATTACTAAACAGTACCGATATCCCCTTGACGGCGTTAATTCGATGAAATCCATTTGGAGATGCTCAAATGGTCCCATTGGATTCGGGTAACGGCGGGACTTACCTGCTTGCCTTTTCCCACATTAAACCTTTGGCACAGTGCACATTTCTTACAGAATTGATCTGCATAACTAGAAAACCCTACTGCTTCCCAATGCTTCTCAACATCCTGAATCATAGCATCTCTTCCCGCATGGTCCAGTCCGTGGGCTATTTTCGCCATTCCTGGAAAGGAAGCTTTCGGAAGAAAAGGCTTATTAGTCTGACGGTGGGTCCAAACACCTTCAATCAAGGAGCCTTCCTTGGACCATTTCTTCTTCTCAAGATCCGTTGCTGAGCTCTGTAAAGAAATCATCTGGTTATCTAGAACCGACTCCGAACTCTGTTGGAAAAGAGAAACTGGAACATTATTATGAGCAGCTCTTTTAGCAAAGTAATCAGCCAATTCATTTCCTTTACTAACAGGATCCTGTTTGCCAGTGTGTGCCTGGCACTTTACAATAGCCAATTTAGATGGTTTAGTTATGGCATCCAACAGAGATTCAATTAACTTCTGATGTTGAATGGGCTTGCCAGTACTGGTCTTAAAACCCCTTAATTTCCATAATGCCCCGTGATCATGGCAGACTCCAAAAGCATAGCGAGAGTCTGTGTAAATAGTTATGTCTTTTCCTTCTGACAGCTGACATGCTCAAGTTAGGGCTATTAGTTCAGCTGCTTGTGCACTGAGGCTAGAGGTAATTCGGTTAGCTTCCAGTAGGTGGTCCCCTTGGACCACAGCATAACTGGTCGACGAGCTCCATTTTCTAATCTTAACGAACAGTCATCTACAAATATGATTTCACCTGTTTCTAATGGAGTTTCCTGCAAATCAAATCGCGCTTAACTTCTCGAGCAATCACTTCCTGACAATCATGCGGTTCTCCCTCCTCACTAGTCGGGAGTAGAGTAGCCGGATTGAGGGTAGAACACCTTTCAATTGTGACATTTGAGAGAGTGCAAAGAACGTTCTGATAATGGATGGCTCTTGCTGTGGTTAGATGAGAAGTTTTTGCTTGTACTAAAATGGAATGAACTGCATGTGGAACTTTAACTGTCAGTGGACTCATGAGTACTATATCGGTGCTAGCTAAGACTGCTTCTGTGGCAGCAGCAACTGCTCTTAGACAGGGAGAAAGAGCAGCTGCAACTGCGTCTAATTGTTTCGAAAAATATGCAACAGGCCTTTGTTTGTCTCCATGTATTTGAGTCAACACGGCATTCATATATCCCCCCTTTTCGTCCACAAACAATGTGAATGGACGAGAATAATCAGGTAAACCGAGGGCGGGGGCAGAAAGGAGGGCAGTCTTTAGGTCAGAAAATGCGGTCTCAGCATCAGGAGTCCAGGAACGTGGCCAGATAAGGGAAGGCCGGGAGTGTTGGCCAGATCTTGCAGTGGCTGAGCACGTGCCGAAAAGTTAAGGATCCATTGTCGACAATATCCAAGAATGCCTAGGACAGACATAACCTGTTGTTTAGTGACCGGTCTAGGAAGATTCTGAATGGTTGTAATGCGACTAGTGGAGAGAGCTCTTGTGCCATTAGTAATGTCATGACCTACATATTTAACAGTTGTTTGTACCAATTGTAATTTAGCTTTGGACACTTTATGGCCATTTTCAGCCAAGAAAAGAAGTAATTTCTTTGTGTCCGTTTCACATGATTCCTGCGAATCACTGCAGAGCATGATATCATCAACATATTGAATTAACGTGGAACCACGGTCTGGCCAAAAACCCTCAAGATTTTGAGCAAGCGCTTGTCCATACACACAAGGAGACTCAGTGTAGCCCTGAGGCATAACAGTCCAAGTCCAACGGTGGTTTTGAAAAGTAAAAGCACGAAAGGAGGATTTTGGGTAGATCACCAGAGGTTCACAATGGGCTATTCTGCCAAAATCGTTTTTATCCTGAGACCATAGGCAGGATGGGATATCTGCGAGCCAAGGCAATGGAGGAAATGTAACTTGTAAGGGAAAAACAGAACATGACGGAGAAGGTGTGCAGAGACTACGATTGACTAAAAAATCAGTTTGGAGAACAACCTTTGTAATTAAATGGTCAGAGGTGTCGAAGACACCAGGGCAACATATTGCCAATCTGTCCGGTCAAGACAGTGTTGAACCCAAGGTCCAATTTGCACCCACTGGGTGTCATGCGATTTGGCAAGAGAAATATGAGGGACAGAGTCACCCAAATAGTAAATTTGCTGGGAAGGGGTGAGATGGACAGATGTAGCAGCTTTGGTGGAGGACAGGAATAAACAGGGAACAAGTATAATTTGCGGTGTGGGAGCTGAGGAAAGAAAAGATTCCAACCAAGGGGTATCAACTTCAGCAGGGAAGTATTGGGCAGTACAGTGAAGGGTGTCAGGGACCTGGAGATGAGGAAACAAGCAGGAAGGGAATGAACTAAGGGCTTTTAATAAAATGGTGTGTGGGGAAATGGAAAGAGTCCAAGCTGCAAAGGAAGGGGTTGGGTGAGAGGATTGAAAAAGAATCATAGGGTGGAACAGTTAAAGCCTTTGGGGGTCATAGTAATCGATAGGGAAAGTTTAGTCATGAGGTCACGTCCCAAGAGGTTAACAGGGCAAAGTGAATTAAGGAGGAAACGGTGTAGTATGGATGGACCAGAAGGAGAATTTTGGACAGGTAGTGGGAGTGAAACTTTAAGGCAATGTGGTTGTCCAGAGGCTGTCAGAACAGTAATTGTGTCATCCGAGGCAGGGACCTTAGCCAGAGAAAGAGTAGAGCGTGTAGCGCCAGTGTCAACTAGAAAAATAGTCTTTTGTCCATTAACATGCAGAGATAAGAGGATCATCCTCAGGATCCACAGTCAAGAAGGGAAACATGGAGTGGCTAGAGGTCCCTGAAAATTCCTAGGGCCAGCCTTGGTTTTCAGGGAAACCGGATGTAAATTCATCTCCGGGGGTAATCAAAAGAGGCTTAATCTGACGATTTGGACAGTCTCTTTTATAATGGCCTGGCTGACCACAATTATAGCAATAGTAAGGAGTGGGGAGCTGTTGTTGTTGAGAAGGGTCTTGCAAAGAGGTAAAACCACCTCGACCCCGGCCGCGTCCTCTTCCTCGGGAGCCTCCCCGGGCACCGCGTGGACCGGTGAAGCCTCCTCGTCCACCAGTGTAGTAATTTAGTTGCGCAGCCAGCAACTTAGCCTGATTCTGTTCTTGCTTTTGTGAGGTCTGCCTTTCAGCATGTTCAGCATGTCGCTTGACCTCTTCAAAGGTAGCAGATTCCCAGCCAATACATGAGATACGGACTTTAGATTGAATGTCTGGAGACCGGAGACGAAGGGAGGCACGGCCGCACGAGTCGGTCCTCAGCCCGCTCTATGCCCGAATAGGTAGCCATCAAATCTTGAATTCTAAGCCCCCACTCATCCACAGTCTCATCTTTTCGCTGTTTTGCAGCAGAAATCAAAGCCCAGTCAGTGCCCTTTTTATACTTGTCATCTAAATTCGCTTTCAGTAGACGCCACTGAGTTTGAAAATCTGCATCTCCATTCTGACCATCTCCTCGATGGAAGGTCTCACGCCAAGTCCACGGTTGTCCATTATTATCAGTGCCATGATTAACAGAAGCCCAAGTTGGACCCAATTTACGACGAGGACCTGTGTCCATTCAGCAGCGTTTGGTTTATACATGCTGTCCAACTGTTCTAATTGTTCAATAAATTTCAGTCCCCCCTCCTTTTTAGGGTCAACTAAGGAGCTGACCACCTCTTTTAGCACAATTGATACAGAGAGAGCGGATCAGCGAGCGGAAGCAGAGAGCGGATCAGCGAGCGGAAGCAGAGAGCGGATCAGCGAGCGGAAGCAGAGAGCGGAAGCAGAGAGCGGATCAGCGAGCGGAAGCAGAGAGCGGATCAGCGAGGAAGCAGAGAGCGGATCAGCGAGCGGAAGCAGAGAGCGGCGGCGTCTCCCACAGGCACGTAGCCCTTTGAAAGCACACGAGCAAGTTCACCTGAGATAAAGCCGCAGCTGACCAGTAGAAATAACCGGCAGTGAGAAATTAAAGTCGATCGCTTAGCGGGTGGTGGAAACTTAAAAGCGACGGTGATTCAGCTCAACACGGAAAGCGCAGAAGCACCTATAAAAACGGCAAAGATGACTTCAACATTTAATGTAAGTTCTATCTGCTCTCTGCCCATCGAGGGCACGTTTATATGTTGTGTGTCCTGCAGTATGTACAGCTCAGGTTTTCCGGCCGACAGTGCAGATAGCTTCACCTGCCAAAAATGTTTAGTTAATTTAGAGTTGGTCGGGAAAATACGCGAATTGGAGGACCGCGTTAGGAATCTGATAGCGATTAGGCAAACCGAAAATTGGATCGACTCGGTTTGTTTAGACAATTCGGCTACATCTGATTCGGCTTCAGTCTCTCCAGGTCCCACTGTAGTCAGTGCGAGGCCGAAATCAGCAGCACCAATTCAGCCACAGGGCGAGTGGGTAACAGTAAGACGGGGGTCTAAGAATCCAAAATTTAGTCCCCCAGCACCCAGGTCACCAATTCGGACCCAGAACAGGTTCTCAGCTCTCCGCAGCGCGCCTGTGGAAACTGAGAATAATAAAGTGCTCATAATTGGCGATTCCATAGTGCGGAATGTTAGAATTCCAAACTATGTTAAACCAGCAGTTAATGTTAAGTGCCTTGCAGGGGCCAAGATTTCTGGCATAAAGGCCGCATTGGACCGTGTTGCGACGATGAAGTATCTACCTTATTGCTGCATGTCGGCACTAATGATATTTATTTACAGCAATCTGAGGTATTAAAGCGAACTTCATCTCTATGCACCAAAGCTAAAACAAAATGTCGGAATTTAATTGTATCTGGTCCCTTACCAAGATTGTATAGAGGGATGTGATTTATAGCAGATTGCATTCCTTTCACTGCTGGCTAGAAACCTGGTGTGCAAATAAAAGCATAGCATTTGTGAACAATTGGGATGATTTTTGGGAAAGGCCTGGATTTTTCAGAAGAGATGGTCTTCATCCTAACTGGAGGGGATCTTATGTATTATCCCAAAATATGGCAGCAAAACTGCCTGGTTGACTGATTAGAGCACCATCCAGGCCGCAGTCATGTGATCTTAAATCACAGGCTGTTCTTTATCCCACCTGTTATTTTCCTGAAGCTGTTACCCATAATCCCTGTTGTGGGGCATCCAGTAAATTTAGTCTTGAAACAAACCATAAATTAATTGATAACCAAAAATAAGGTGTATAATTAGACCAAGGGATAAAACCAGACACTCCACCAGGGGCATCTGTAATAGAAATTTAATTCAAATTAAAACAAAAATATATCAGCAGTTCAGAATGAACCATGCAGTTTTAAATGCTGTTTATTGAACATTCGCTCTCTTGGCACTAAAGCTGTTTTGGTAAATGATATATATTAAGTACAAAATCTGATCTGTGTCTTCTTACTGAAACCTGGCTTAGTAAATGTGACACTGTTCCCTAGCTGAGGCGTCACCAGATGGATACTCGTTCCTTCATAAGTCTAGAGATTCTGGTCGAGGAGGAGGCCTTGGAATAATTCATTGTAACAAAATGCAAATCACTCCTAAAAATTTAGGCAACTTTACATCCTTTGAGGCATTCATTTTAAATATTAAAACAGATTCCAACACAATTATAGTGCTAGTCTACAGACCACCAGGGCCATATTCATTGTTCATGACTGAATTTAGCAACCTTCTGTCTGATTTGGCTATAAATTATGATCACGTAGTTCTGATGGGGATTTTAATGTACACATTGATGTGGAAACTGACACTTTTAGCAAATGTTTTACTTATTTGTTAAATTCAGTAGGATTTTGTCAGATTGTCAAAGGTCCAACTCATAATCATAACCATACATTAGATTTAATTATAACTTACAAAGTTGAAATTCAAAATTTAAATATTACTCCATTAAATGTAGTTATTTCCGATCACTTCTTAATTACGTTTGATTTAGTTCTGCCCATGCCAGCGCACTCGCAGATTAAAACAAAGACAGTGCGACATCTAGATTGTAATTCTGCTTCAAAATTTATAGATACCTTGAGTAAGTCGAGTGTAATTGTGGAAAACCATTTAGATCAGTTAACATCAAATGTAAACGTGGAAAACAATTTAGATCAGCTAATATCACATTATAATGTGACCTTGAGAGATGCTCTGGACACAGTGGCTCCCTAAAACAAAAGTGATCAAAGCACATAGAAACTCTCCCTGGTTTAATGAAAATACTCGAGCTCTTAAATTAGAGTGTCGAAAACTGGAGCAGATGGAGAACAACAAAGCTACATGTCTTTCAAATTGCATGGACAGAGAGTGTTAATAAATATAAAAGGCCCTCTTTAAAGCTCGCTCAGAATACTATTCTACATTAATAGATAGCAATAATAAAAATCCTAGGGTACTTTTTAGAGCAGTGGCTAAATTAACAAATGGGAATTCAGATCAACAGTGCAAAATACCAACAGATATTAGCAGTACAGACTTTATGAACTTCTTCAATGAGAAAATTAAAAATATAAGATCCCAGATCTCAGCATCACAGTACAAACCAAATACTAGCTTAGCAGACCCTGCTCACATTGCATTCAGCACTTTAATAATTTTAATCCTGTAACTGAGCAGGAAGTCTTAACTTTAATTCTAAAATGAAGCCCACTACTTGTTCCCTAGATCCAGTGCCAACAAAACTAGTAAAAGTGCAATGGATGTTCTTGCAGCACCTATTCTAACATTATCAATAGTTCATTATTGCATGGCACAGTACCTGATGCACTAAAAGTGTCAGTCATTAAACCTTTACTTAAAAAGTCAGACCTAGACCCACACATACTAAATAACTATAGGCCTATTTCAAATTTACCATTTCTCTCTAAAATACTAGAAAAGTAGTCGCCAGTCAGCTTCAGTCACACCTTACGCATTACAATTTATTTGAGAAATTCCAGTCTGGCTTTCGCACTGGTCATAGTACAGAAACGGCACTAACACGGGTTGTAAATGACATTCTGATATCCTCTGATGAAGGAAATTCCACTGTAATTATGTTGTTGGACTTAAGTGCAGCATTTGACACCATTGACCATTCTATTTTACTGCACAGGCTAGAAAACGATGTTGGGCTTACAGGCCCGTGCTCGCTTGGTTCAGTTCTTATTTATCAAATCGATTCCAGTATGTACAGAAATGTGCTGACAGTACTCCATCATTATACACAGAAGTTCAATATGGTGTCCGCAGGGCTCAGTACTGGGACCTTTACTGTTTTCACTTTACATGCTTCCACTGGGATCTCTCATTAGGAAACATAATGTTAATTTTCACTGTATGCAGATGACACCCAGTTATACCTTTCATTTAAATCAAATGAAGTTTCTCCGATGTTGTCTTTAATTAGTTGTGTTAGTGAATTAAAGGAATGGATGAATGAGAACTACTTGTCTTTAAATACAGATAAAACAGAGATGTTAATTGTTGGAGGGAATGACGCTGATCACAGCAATATTTTGTCGTCATTTAACTCAGTTGGAATCCCAATTAATTTTACTGAATCAGCCCGCAATCTAGGAGTTATCTTTGACTCTAGCATGTCATTTAAAGCGCATATTACAAAGTCGTCCAAAACATGTTTTTCCATCTTAAAAATATTAGGAAATTAAGGCGCTTTCTAAATAAACAGGATTGTGAGAAATTAATTCATGCATTTATCTCTAGTAGGATTGACTACTGCAATGCGGTGTTCACTGGCTGTTCAAACTGTTCTCTATACAGCCTCCAGTTAATCCAAAATGCGCTGCAAGAATTATTACAAGAACAAGAAAATATGAACACATAACCCCAGTTCTTAAATCTTTACACTGGCTCCCAGTTAATTTAGGGCAGATTTCAAAATCCTCCTTTTAACATATAAAGCATTAAATGGCCAAGGTCCGCTTACTTGTCTGAACTTATCATGACTTACAAACCTGAGCACATTAAGATCTCAAGATGCCGGTCTGCTTAGGATTCCAAGGATTAATAAAATAACAGTGGGAGGTCGAGCTTTTAGTTACAGGGCCCCTAAACTGTGGAATGGTCTTCCTGCTTCCATAAGAGATGCCCCTCGGTCTCAGCCTTTAAATCCCGGCTGAAGACTCACTACTTCAGTTTAGCATATCCTGACTAGAGCTGCTGATTAACTGTACATACTGCATCTCTGTTGTTAGTCATTAGCACTATAACATAAGTAACATGATAATTATATTTGAATACTAACCCTCACCTATTCTGTTTCTTTTCTCGGTACCCAAATGTGGCCATTGGTGCCACGCCCACCTGCCAAGTTGTTTGCCTGCCTATGGTAAAGTCATCCCTGATGGAGGATCACAGGAATCATGGGAAAGAGGGGTCCTTTCATCGGAGCAACGTTTCAGCCGTGGCATGGCCAAATGGAGAGGCAGCTAGATGGATGAGGTCTCCAGGACTCTAAAAATATCCAAACCTAATTATGTCATATCATCTACTGTTAAACCGTACTTCTAAAAATTTTATTATTATGCTGTCTTAAGGAATTGTTCTGTTCTGTATATTGTATTGTATTGACCCCCTACTTTTGACACCCACTGCACGCCCATCCTACCTGGAAAGGGGTCTCTCTTTGAACTGCCTTTCCCGAGGTTTCTTCCATTTTCCCTACAAGGTTTTATTGGGAGTTTTTCCTTGTCTTCTCAGAGAGTCAAGGCTGGGGGGCTGTCAAAAGGCAGGGCCTGTTAAAGCCCATTGCGGCACTTCCTGTGTGATTTTGGGCTATACAAAAATAAACTGTATTGTATTGTATTGTATTTTAGCTCACTTAAGTCCCAAATATGGGAAATGGAAATTGTCAAGGGATTCTGGTCACCAGTAGGTTGATTGGGATTATGCCGGGGATTAGGGATCTGCATTAATGGGAAAGAAGTAGATGGAGGGAACTCGGGGTCAGGGGCAGTGGGGGAAAGTGGAACAGAGGATTTAAACACATGGGGTCGGTCATCGTGTAAGGGATTGAAAGGTGCCTGTGTCTTAGCCTGTCTTCGGGTGGTAACTCCCTTGTGTCCGATAAGGGGCTCGGGTTTTATTTCTAGTGGTTCTCCCTCTACCTCCTCTTCCCCTTCTGAACCTCCTGGAGAATCATAGGGTGGAGGTTCGGGAGCCTGAGTCCCAGAACCATAGAATATAGGGTATAGACGTTTCTTTTTCTTTTTAGAATGAGTGTCAGGTGGTTGGGCTGTTTGTAAAACTAAAAGCAATTCATCTTTTTCTTTTCTGGCCTTAACTTCATTGGCTCTCAGAACCTCATTCTGTCTAGTGATCGCCTCTAAATTTCGATCTTTTATGACCAATTCCCATCTATCAAACATATCCATGCGATACGGACCTCCCTTGCAACAGCCAATATTTTCCTTATTTCCTGAATCTCACTCGTATCACGGTGCCTTCTAATGGCCAACGCCCACCGCTCTGTTTATTCCACTTCTTACATCCCTTTTTAAAATCTAAGCCTGTCTTTTTCTCAGTTAGTTTCCTTGGTGACCCATTTTTCCGCGACGTCTGTTGATCCTCCGAAAACAGTCCTTCCAGTATAAACTTAGACCCATCAGACCCCTGCTTAACTTTTTTACTACTAGCGGAACCCATTTTCTTTTATTGTCCTAGTTTCTTCCCCTGAAACTATATCTTTTATTTTCTAGTTTCTTTTCCTGAAACTATATTCAGTGTACACTGTTCTTTTCCTACTCGATTTCCTTTTCTCTTGAATTTCCTAACTGTTAACCGTCGTTGTCCGTTACTGACCTTTGACGGGCAATGGGCTCTTTTCCTTAGGTGTGCCACGCACCTTGTAACCGTCCCAATGCCTATCCCACTAATATCCCAGTTCGAACTCCTACATCCTTTCCCAACAGTTAATTAATAAACCTCGAGTAGATACTTACTATTCCGGGCCGCTAGTTTCATTTTTTTCTCAATTATTTATCACTCTTATTATACCCACTACCAAGGAAACCCCCGACGGTACTTACCCTAGTCTAGGCATTTAGTCTGGTGCGCAACGCAGAGTACTCCACTGAGTCAGGAGGAGACCGGGACTTCTCACTCAGAAGCCGTCCTAGGACAGGACAGTCCTAACTTTATCGAGCTGTTTACTCTGCTGCCGGTGCACACAGTAGCGGCAGTCTGCTTCAAAGAAGACAGATCCATAAGGCGGGTACCGATCAAGGAGTCAGCCGATCGTCTCCTGCCCCACGTTCGGGCGCCAAAAAACTGTCGACGATTTTTCTCTTTCTCTTCATTATTTCCCGGACAGAGTAGGAGTCTCACACCAGATAAAATTAATCAGTAATATACACTTTATTGCACCTAGACTAGAGAAGCCCTCGTACAGGAAATTCTTTGCTCTTTTATAGCTTACAGAGTTGAGCAAAATGACATTATTATACCAAAAATAGAGGCGGCGGTACATATTTCTTAAAAAAATCAGCTTATTTGGAACTAAAAAAACAGGAACTATAATAAAAGACTGGTTACTGAGCAGATTCTGAGACTAACAGGAACTATAATAAAAGACTGGTTACTGAGCAGATTCTGAGTCTAACAGGAACTATAATAAAAGACTGGTTGCTGGGCAGATTCCTTTGAACTGCTCACCCAGCACACTCCGTACTTCCTTATACAAGGTCATACATAGAAATGTCACATATACATTTTGTATCTGCTACATGTCACGTAGACAAGCTGTATTTTTCCATTCCACAGCGTTCAACTCTTTTTAGCTCAGTTTGATGTTGAAGATCTTTTGAGAACTCCTTACTTACACGTGATTTTTAATAACGCAGGTTCCTCACCTTATCCCAGTTGCATGTGGCCTTGTAAACACACCTGTGCTTAGAGGACTTCTTACACACCTCTTGTAAAACACACACCTCGCTTTCCAGTTAATTACACAATAAAGACTTTTCAAGCTTCATCAGTGCACTTCAGACTTGAATAAAAGTTCACAATTAATGCCAGGAGGAGTAGTAAGAATTACATTATTGTAAGGAATTAGTATCACCTTCCACAATATCTCCCTTCGTAAGAATGAAATTTAAAATGTACAGTTTAAGTAATGAGGTTCATTGAAGTCGATGATGTGGTTGTAGAACTTCTGTCTCTGATGAAGCCTGAGGCACAAGTGCTGTTCTTCTAGTGGCATTGAAATACGAATATAAAACGTATAAAGGGTCCAATCAACACAATAATTACTAAGACAGGCAAGAATGCTGTTAAAAATACTTCACAGCGTGTCCTAAATGAAGATGTCAGCCATTCTGCTCGTTCTTTTTGAAAGTAAGCCACATCATGTGAGCCTGCAGCCCCTTGTACTACATTTGGTGTACGGTGGCCATGTCTGTAAATATTGTGAGGGGATATCAGGTACAACACTGAGAACAAACCCCTTGATGGAGTAACAACATGTCATGCAATTTTGGTGGACCACAGTCATCGGGGTGGTGCAGTGAACAGTCACATGAGCAACATCATGGTCAATATAACAAGAAGCCCACCACTCAGGATAGCATCTCTGCCAGTGGGTACAGTCATATATACAGCTGTGAACGCCTGCAGTTCATTCTTTTTAGGTTTACTCCACCATCACAGCTGTGACATTGGACTGTGTTTCCTCAAGGATACGGTGAAAGGCCTGTGGTGTTTTCACAAAGTCTTTAACGTGAACTTGACGCAGCTGACTTTACACACCCAGTCTTGATACACGACAGTATGCTGATGAGCTACAGTGATGTGCTCTCAACACACAAGCTGTCATCATAGAAAGTTACATTTTGGCAAACAAAAGTGGGACACCTGGGTCATGTCCTGTGTGGAAACATGAGAGCCAGGAGCATGGGACTGGCACATTCTACTGTTTGAAGTTGTGCTCCTGCAGATGGCAACTCTTTTTTCTTTCCGGTCTGTCAGTCCAGATGATTTTCACTTTTCTCTCCAATCAAGAAGACAGAAACTCCTTGTGTGTAGTAATAAATCTTTGGGTATTATTATTATTATTTCACAGGGCCTTACATGTTTTGTGACTCTGGGAGGTGGAGGACTCTTTCAAGGTTTGTTTAAACCTTTTATTTGTCTTTTGAAAGTTCTTATTCTTTTAATGTCCTGTTTTTATGAAGGGGGCTTGGGTTGTTTTATTGTGGGGTTATTTTTAGTGCTTTTATTGTTTTAGTGCAGTGTAGGCGTAGTGTGGCCGAGCTGTGGACCGGAGGCCGCAAGTTGCACAGGGTTGGCAGTGGCGTGCAGCCTTCTCGTGCAGCTGGAGGCTTATGGGGGGTGGAATGTGGTATAGCGGGTCCACAGCTCCCGTTCTAAGGCCAATTTCAATAAATAAACACTGCGCTCGCGGCTTAGTTAGGGGGCGTGGTGGTGTGTGCCTGAAGCGGTTCCTGAGGAGTTCGTGATGTGGTCGTTTCTCGCCTAAGTGCACAGGTGACAAACGGTCCACATCCATAATTGTTCCCAGGAGCTGCTGATTGCCGTGACTACCACGTTCCCCTTCATAAATAGAAAAGAAAAGGAAAGAAAGAAATGGAGGTCACAGCAGGAAGCAGTGAAGAGAGAGAGGGAGAGAAAGCCGGTGTGGGAGAGCGAGCGAGTGTGCGAGTGAGTGCAGGCTCGCATGCAGCTGTGGGTCCTTTCCAAAACGTACTTTAGTGTGATGAATTGTAGGACCTGATAATTACAGGGTTCCGTTTGGTACGGGAACAGAGACTAAAAGTGACACTATGCATATACTGAACCAAAAGTCCTACTTTGGTCCCTCTCCGGGGAGGGGGGGCGGTGACTATGTAACGGTTGTCACATATTTTTTGACTCATATCTTTTAACTGTTTCTGCCGCTTGCTTTCTTTTAGAGTTTATGTCCAAGGGAATAACTGTCTGTGGGATATCTCTTTAAGGGGAGCAGGTGCCCAAACTACGCCTGTGGGTCCTTGCCAAAACGTACTTTGGTGTGACGTAAGGGGAACTGACTTTAAAAAGGCAAGGAGGCGCGTATTTTAAAAGGAGAAAAGAAGGGAAAGAGAAGAAAGACTGTTGAAACAAGGAGCTGGGAAGGTGAATGTAAAGAAGAAGCCAGCGGTAAAGCAAGTTAGACTCCATAATAAGGACGGTTGGGTGCACGGAAAAGGAGTGCCGGCTAACCTAGAAGGATCTTCGGAGCTCACGGCTTTACTTTGCTTTCATGGTGCGGGCGTCAGCCATGGACGGATGCTAACGCCGAGACACCCGGGTGAGACGGACTTCATCCTTCAACAAAGGAACTGTCGCCAGGCCGGTGAGATCGCTTCTTTTACACATAAATTCAGTAAACGTGTCAGCGGAACATATCAGGATTGGTCGCTGGATTCACTGCAGACTTCCCAGGCCGTGTGAATATCGACTTTAAAACAAAGTTAATATAAAAGGACTGGGGAACGTGTGGGTATTGTTTGGGTGTTTAATTTATATTTGTATATACAGTACAGGCCAAATGTTCTCTCGATGAGCTTCAACAGGTAGTCACAGGTAGTCACCTGAAATGGTTTTCACTTCACAGGTGTTCGAGAGAATGCCAAGAGAGAGTAAAAAAGTAATCAGAGCAAAGAGTGGCTATTTTGAAGAAACTAGAATATGAAACATGTTTTCAGTTATTTCACCTTTTTTCGTTAAGTACATAACTCCACATGTGTTCGTTCATTCATAGTTTTGATGCCTTCAGTGAGAATCTACCAATGTAAATGGTCATGAAAATAAAGAAAACACATTGAATGAGAAGGTGTGTTCAAACTTTTGGCCTGTACTGTAGATGTGAATATAGGTGTATGTATTGTGATTATAATCGTGCTGTCGGTAAATAGGGCATATTTACGTTTCTTTTCCTTGCTTTATTTTTCTTTCTTTTCTGTTTCACCGTTTTCTGGGGAGTATATTACAGAAGTATTTAAGGGGGTGGCATATTAATTAGTGTTCGTTTAGTTGTTATTTTTGATAAGGGTTGGTTAAAGGGTGTTTATTGTTTGTTTGATTTATAATATATATTCTTTTTGTTTGTTTAAATAATTGTTGGGGTGATTATTTCTTTTTTTTTAAATTCATAAAAGACAACTCCAGCTGAGGACATCAAATTGGGGCTAAGGTTCTGTTGGGTTCCGTTCTTAATTATTTTTCCTAAGAGTAGGAGATTTTTGTGTGTGCCGGGTTCCTCATCCAACTTAAGAGGACCTCACTACAACTTCCCCTACCTCTTCATATCTTAAATCATTCTTGTGGCAGATTGAAGACTTAAGTGAAAAAGTAGTTGCAACACAAACACTGACTTAATCAGTTTTAACACGAAAAGATGTCGACGAAAGAAGAGAAGGTTGGAGAAAACAAATGCTGCTCAGGAAGCACCAAGCGCATCAAGCTCTGAGCGAACAAATGGTAAACGTTCAGAATAAGAGTATGAAAACTATGAATGCTCAAGTCAAGTGTATTCGTGTGCCGTTACTGGTATTACAATAATAGTCTTGATAAAAGTGACACTTGTAGTGCTTACTGTAAAACTAACAACTTAATTTTTGCAGCATTTCTTTCATCTGAAGGTGTTAACTTCCATTTTACAAAATGGCTTAGTGCCAAGTCACTACTGAGACCACTGAGGATGCCAGGCTGGAATTGCTCAGATAACTTGTGACGCATGAGGTGAGACCAAAGCTAGCAATGTGGTGACTGATTTCTGTAGTAATTTAGAATGAAATGGTAGATTTAAAAATATGTCTGTAATTATTAAGCATATATCAGTCTAGCTCTGATTTTTACAATATATGATGAGTGACACTTTTAGTGCATTAGGACCTGTGCCAGTCAATCATGATCTACTGTACTAATAATGACAAAAATGGGTGCTACCAGAAATGTCACACTGGCACTCGGTCTATGAGGCAGGCAGAAGATTTCATTTTAGAAATTAAAGATATGATTTCCTGTTCTGTTACCAAGTTTAAACAGCTAAAGTGAGGTGTGCCAGGTAAGCCATGGAGTGACACTGCAATATTTACTGAGGTGATAATGAAATTTGGGATCTTCTGTTGTCAGTTCTGTTATTTAAGAAGTTCATAAAATCTGCACACGCCAGTGTTTGCAGGCATTTTACATGGCAGTTCAGGATTCTCGGGCCAATAAAAGAGCTTTTTTATGCCTTGTAACACTGTCTCCTCGTGTACTTTGGAAGACCTGAAGCTTGATTGCCCTCCATCTACGCTGTCCTTTCAGACAGTGAACAGTGTGAGTGCTCAGATAACACCAAGGTGAGATTCTTTGTGCTTTATTTACTTTTGTTTAAAGACCAGCTACTGTATCTAAGGTGATGCCGAGTTATCGTTTAGATGCCGCACTGTTCCTTTTTTAAACTGCAGTTATATTGGTAAGGACAGGAACAACTCAATTTAGTACTGAACAGAAATAATGTCATTTAGTGGCGTAATACTTCAAATTTAAACATCGCCTCCGAATGTAAATGTGTGATTTTGATAGTGAGTTGGTCCATTAACAGACTGATTAAAACCTACTGATTTCAGCAGATGAGTAAACCACTTGGTAAAGATGACAGTGTGTAAAAATTAAAATCTCCCATCAACACAACATAATTAATGGCTAGCTCAGATAAAGTGCTGTCAAAGGCTACACACTGCCAAAGGCGTACAGTAAAGTCTGTGTGTGTGTGTTCGTCCTGCCATGGCCTTGCTGCCTACTCTTGCTGGAAGAGGCTTCAGCTTCCCCGTGGCCCTACTCAGGGTATAGTGGGTTTGGAAAATGGATGGATGGATACTCTGAAGTGACACAGATTTTTTTTTAAAAGTCATAGACCACTGTCTGAGTGTCAAATGGAAGCTTATTAGGGTACAGAGAAAAAGACAAAATAGGCACACAGTGGGAAAAAAGCATGAAATGTCAACTTTACTCTCGAAATTTCCACTTTAATCATGCAGTTCATTTTGTCATTAAAGTAGAACATCATTAACTTCATCTTAAAATCGTTTAATTTACTAGTTTCTCAAATCCCATCATAACTAAACTAGCACATTAAATGCTTTGTTTTTGCTCTATGTGTGTGAATCACTATGTGCTTCCGGGCTTTCACTTCCTCCGACAGGACACAGAATCCATTACATTCGTAATATGAATAATTAAAATACTGAGATGTATACGTGATATCATTTACATGATGACAGAGTAATGATGAATTAAAGCAGGTTGTTAAACATGGGAACACGGTGGCGTACTGATTGTTCCTGTCTCACACAAGATGCTTGCTTTGCTGTGCGCGACCTTCAATGAAATAATTAACTGCAGCAGTACTCTCTCTTTCAAACATACTAACCTCCAATTCCTGTCCTTACTTTTCTTTCTCCAAATACCCAATCACCACACAATCAGCTCTGTAATAGACATTAAGCCATCTGTAAGCTTAGAACACCGATTCTTCAAAACTTTTAAGGAACATCGAAATATCTTCATAGTACATGTTTAGAAGAATACCGCATGAGGCAGGAACAATCCGTGAACGGAGCGCCAGCTCCTTGCTAGTGCTGCGACACCGTGTCCTTACATGCTTATTTATTAACAATGCAGATTATTTAAATGATGTTAAAGTTTTATCTGTATAATATAATAAACATATTTTGCTGCATTTCATCTTAAAAATGATATCATCATCATATGTAAATACATGCTTCATGAAATGGCTCAGGTTGTGCAATATTATAACTATATCGCAGTTTACAGTGAGGTAATTGTACTTTAAGTACAAACAGTTCTACAAGGAGCCCTTGATGGACTGATTGAGTGTGTTTAGAGTTCTTATGATGAAACTGTTTCTGAACCGCGAAGTCCGTACAGGAAAGGCTCTGAAGTGTTTGTCGTATGAGAGCAGTTCAAAAGACAGCATGGCTGAGGCAGCATGTGCTTGATGCTGTATACTGATAATTCTCTTTCCAGTCAGCTGCTGTACAGCTGTGATTCACATTCAGACACAGTGATATAAATACTCCGCGTGGTGCAGTGAGAGTAACATGGAAAAAGATGATCCGCTGTGGTAAACCCTAACGGAAGCAGCTAAAAGAAGAAGAAGAAGGTGCAGTGAGAGTAACAATGCTAAAGAAGCTATTGTATTTGTATATTGTTACAGGTTAATTACAATCAGATGCATTAAACTAATAAACAATATGCGGTTAATTTCAGTGTATATGATAAAGCCGCGTCAGGGATGTGTATCTAAAAAAGAAAGGGAAACCACACTGGAACAAAAGCACTGCTTTGACTGCGCCAGTCTGCAAAACCGAGCGCAGAACTTGTGTACGCCAGGGTATGAGCTACCGTGGAAATGTGTGTGGCTTTATACCAAGTTTAGGTTTTATACATTGCGATTTGAGCGTGGAAATGGGAGTATGCAACATTTTTGTGCGTACACGCCGTTTATACATAAGGCCTCTGGAGAACATTCTGTTTTCTGGATTTGGGATTGGGACTTTGCATTTTAGGCAACTCCTTTGCCTATTTTTGCTCTTTTTACCATTTTACTTGTTGTTTTCTATTTTTTTTATAATAAATACATTTTTTAACATTTATTTTTTTAATCAAGTTAACACTAGAACCCCTGAAGAATACGAAAAATGTATAACCCCAGGCCACCTTAAATTCCTTCACACCTCTCTGTCAGCGTCTTTTGTTTTGTAAATGTGTCGATCAGCACAAGCAGCCTGCTAACCTTCATTGGTGGAGCTGAAGCAAAATTCTGAAGCAAAATTCTCCAAGCTCAAGTCTCAGATCAGTGGCTCTCAGTGTCAGATCAGGGTGAACGTAAACGCGACTGAGAGAATAAAACTGAATAAAAAAAAAAAAAACGCTAACCTTTACAAATACCATACATTTACACGGCTGTTACAGGCTTAAATCAAATGTTTGTTTGTATTATATAATAGTAGCAATGACAGCAGCTCACTACTCAAAATGTTTATTTTGTGACATGGCAAGGCTTGAACCTGCGACCTGTTTATTATGAGTCAGCATACAGTTCTTACCGCTGTACTATCAAAGCAGTCGTGACACTGCAGTACACTAACCCAATTTCTTTTTGTTTGGTTATAGTCTTGAATAAAAGCACACTTGTTCTGTTATATTTGTACCTTTTGTGAAAGTGCTTATTTGATATTTGGACTTCATCTTCACACATTAAACACTTCATGTCAAAATTTTGTCGTTAGTACTAAAACATGAAAAAAGTTTGTCTTTTTAGGTATGTGTTCAACATTTCTGTCATGCTACACTTACATCGATCTTTGTAGACCCGGAACACACATGAAATGCATGTGTTCCAAATAATGATATATTATTTACACTATACAGCTCCCGGTACTACAGAAATGTATTAGGGCTACGGAGAAGAAGAAAAAATACGTAGTGTAGTAAATGGTACTTCACTAAGAGATAAACAAGGCTTGAGCTGGGAGAGCTTTTTGCTGTTTCTGCGGCGGTGGGAGGATGGGATAGTAGGCTGCTTGTGTTTATTGACACATTTACAAGACAAAAGACGCTGACAGAGAGGTGCGAAGGGATTTAAGGTGGGCCGGGTTTACGAGTTTTTATGAAGGCTTTGGTAATTCTAGTGTTAACAAAGGACACCATCCAAAAGGGCCAGAACCTTACATACCACTGGAGTGGACAACTTTTCTCATGGACTTTCTCAGAAACCTCAGCAATGTAACAAACAGTAATCTCATGACATTTTATAGCAGTGGTCAGAACGAAGTACACACTCTAATGGAATGAGTGGTGGAAAGCTATCCATATGTTTAAGTTACCAGTAAAAAGATAATATGGGACACACAATGAACGCCTGCCTCTGCGGTTTCTAACTGCAGTTACATATGGCAGGATGCACTGAGGATTACTCAGGGGTTTATGGAGATGGCTGCAAAATGTTGGCAAACAAATAAATGTCTGGTCTTTTCATCTTGATTTCCAAGTATTTGTGGTTAGTTACCTCAAATGTCGATACACATCCAAGTGAATTCATTTTTCCAAAGGCTGGTAATCAATAGTAAAAAGTCCACAAGCAGAGAAGCACCAAACATAAAATGGTTTAAACACATGCGCCAGTGTTTAGACTCAAAAGGACATCAAGATTGCTGACAGCCAGGCACGGAAGACATCTACAACACACACCATAAACAGGAATGGCTGGATTGGAAGAGGATTCAAGTACTCGGTGGTTACGTAATACTCAGAGGGGACTTGCAGACTGGGAGGTAAATGTCAGCATGCTGTGCTTATACATGACTTACATAGGAACTGCCTGCTTGTAAAATGGAACACTTTTAGAAACAGAATGAAACTGCCATGGATTTACTCTGTGCTTACACAGGAATTGCCTACTTAAAGTGAAGGGTAACTCCTCTGGGAACAGAACGTAACTGCCATGTAGTAAATGTGTACTTACGCAGCATGAAGCGACCATGTTTTTATTCAATACCTAGGCAATCTACTAGGCGGAGTGGTGGCTCTGAGGCTAGGGATCTGCATTGGCAATCGGAAGGTTGTCGGTTCGAATCCCCTAAATGCCAAAAGGGACTCTGCTCTGTCGGGCCCTTGAGCCAAGGCCCTTAACCTGCAATTGCTTTGTCCTGGGTATGACGTTAATCTTCATCCAGCCCTGCATGTGGGCCCTCCAACCTTCAGGGAAAACTTGTGGGTTGGTGGTAGAACTGGCACTCCAGCCACCATAAAAAACTCACTCTGTTCCACTCCATCTGAACTGGTGTGGTGCTGAGGTGTCACCCGTCGCAAGGCTGCACTCGGGCTCTAATCTGGGATCCTGAGCTGGTTTGTCGTGCGGCGATGTGTTGTATCAGCGCCTGCTCCTGACCTCTCTGTCTCTCTAGGCAAGAATAACCTATAAAGAAGTATCTTTCATCTCGGTTAAATCTTGAAGGTATATTTTCACTCTCTTGTCTTCATTTTATTTTAACCTGATAATTAGATGAGAAACAAAATACATTATAAAAAAGTACATTAAAAATAAACACAAATATTGTTTTTTGAAAAATATTTTTATTGTCACCTAAATACAGAACTTCAATCAAAATACATTTTATTATCAATAAATAAGTTATTTATACACTATCCATAAAATTAAACAAATTACAGAAATTCAATGTAAAACTTTTCAGGTTTTAATTCAAAAATGTTTATAAATACTCCATACTGGGTTACATTTTTCAGTATTTTATATTATACATTGTGATGGATGGCCGGGATGCCCAAAGAGTGGAAGGATGGAGGGAAGGCAGCTACTTTGGGACACTGCCTCTCCCAGGATTTTAGATGGCAGCTTCCTTAGACTGTAGCGGTACACCGGATTCTCGCAGGGCAAAATGGGACATGGAGTTCGCGTATACAGCCCCGATGAGTACTGGGGATGCTGTGAGACAAGGATGGGAGGCGAAGTGCTAGAAGGTCAAGGAACAGAAGCCCATAAGAACTTCCAGGCTGAAGAAAAACTTAAGTTCCCTATCCAACCTGGAAGTGCTGGCAAGTCACATGAGGAAGTACTTCCGGGTCGGACACAATATAAAGGATTGGTGTGAACCTAGCAAATGAGCCAGAGTTGGATGGATGGTGGATGAAACTTGCTGGGATGTGTGGAGGAGAAAGAGTAGAGAGAGAAGAATATGGTGCTTGTGATTTATTTGTCTGCTTATTGTGGCTGTGGTGCAGGATGGGCACTGTTTAAGGAAGAAAAGAAAAGAAAAGACATCTTGGTCTGTCTGTTGGGTTTAAGGGGCAACAGTGCCACCTAGTGTCCACAACATAGTTAAGATATATCAATAAATACTTCCATATGTTCTACCAAGGTTGGGCCACATTCCATATTTTATAATACAGTATGGGAATGTCTCCCTCAACCCTAAAATGGATGCATGGATAACACAATAATTATTGTCAGGTTGACGTTAATAAGCATTTTGATTTACACAGTATAAACTGACTGAATGTCATATTAAAGCTGTGAAAGAATCCCTTTGTGGTTTTTCTTTCCTAACCAGTAAGTCCATTCAATGAATGCAAGGTGTTCCTTTAACCGATTTGCAGTACGATTACCCCTTAACCTCCACACTTGTGCTTTAATCGTCTGCCATGCTCACTTCATATCATGAGGGTGACATCCTGTCTGTGGATCACCAAGGGTTTCCTTGCAATTGACAGAATAATGTCTGTACCCTGTGAGCTAATAGCCCTGACATAAGCGCACCACTTAGCACTAAGGACCGATGACCTCTTCTAATATGTCTCCAGATGATTAGAATTAATGTGTTCTGAGAACGGTTTTTACCATTTTCAGAAGAAGACATCGATGATTCCTGTTTATTTCCAGCAGACCAAAGACCCCACCTTTCCTCATCCAGGGTCTTCCATATTGACCAGAGTTGTACTAAAGTACAAAGGACAACCAGTTTAACATTCAAACAGTTACTTCTGACTATTAGACCAAATACATTGTGATCCTGAACTGGGTGTTCTCTGAAATGAAATGAAATTACAAAATCAACATTATACTAGTTTAGAAATAAAAATTAGCTTTACAGCTTACCATAATTTTAATTTATTTAAAGAATGCAGTGCTAAATCAACTATTGCATTAACTATTTGAAAGTCCACACCACAAATCTAAACTTCACAACATTTATTGGTAATTCCATTATACGTTATTTAGTTCTTTAAGTTTTATTCACTTTTTGTGACATTGTAGATGGTTCTTCAGAAGCCTGAAGACTTTTGTGTAACCACTGACTAATAACAAGCCCAGTTAAAAGTGTGTTCTTTATTAAGAAAAACAATTTACAACCAGAATTTGATTGTTTCCTTTCTGGGTGCTGAGAAGAACAAAGCACTGGGCATAGTAAAGATTTTTGCTCGGCCTACTGTTAATGGAAAGCCTTCCTTCATCTCCTTTAAATGCCCTTAGTACAGTCTAATGGCTAAGGCGTTCGACTATAAAAGGTGAGTTTCCAGTTCAGCTCCTGCCACAGACTGACAGAGCAACACTTGTTATGCCACCCATTTGCAGAGATGCAGTTCTTGATGATCTGCGCTGGGCTGGTTTGTTCCTGCCTTGCACCCTGTGCTGGCTGGCATTGGCTCCAGCAGACCCGTGTGTTAGGATATAGCGGGTTGGAGAATCACTGACTGACTGACTGACTGACTGACTGACTGACTCTCAGTTCTTCATGACAAAGCATTTGTTTTATACTGAACATGCAGAACACCTGAGCGCTGCTGTCAGACTGCAAAAACAGTAAAACGTTTGTGTTCTGAGTTGTGATCTCATTGAAGCTTCTTTAGGTGGCACCTGATTTTCAATGGACAGTCTTCATAATATTATATATTCTAAATAAAATTAATTACTGAAAACAAACATACAGTATATAACAAAAAATTGTATAATACCTTTCTTTTAAGAGAGAATTTAGATTCATCAATCACGACAAATCTTTGATGGCCACCAATTTTAAGGCTTCATTGCTTTAACACACACCTTAAAAATATGATTCATGATTCAATCAAAAATATTATTATACAAATAATAGAAATAGAAATACTAAGAAATGATATACGTTCTTAAAAACAAATGGTAACAAACAAACTCAACATTCTACCCCATATTCTGTGCTGTGTAGTATGATGGTATATTGTTGGTTTGACAAATTAAAATGAATTAATCTTAACTGAAGAAGTGAGAAAGATTTGACCTTCTCTGTTGTTAGTCAGCAGACGTCTGTGCATTTAGAGATACAATTATTTACTGTTAGTGTTACAAACACGCCGGCCACTTTGACTAAATTCTACATTTAACATCTCAACTGTGGTTAAAAATATGTAAATAGACAACATTGATACTGTGCTTAAGAAGAAATGTTTAATTACAAATTTAAGTCAATATGTTTCCTTTTACAAAATGTAAACTGATTTGAAAATCCAAAATGATCAAAAACATATTTTTAGCAAAGGAATCTATATTTTATACAGCACATAATCACAGTTACTACATTCACAAATGCATAAAATTCAAATAAGAAACAACAGTGCAAAATAATGAATTAAAACATACAACTATTCTTTTTATCTCTGGGAATAATGATAACCTGGGTGTTGTCTTCAAATATTTTAGCACTCTGCCATATTTGATCTTTTTATGTTTTGTTCTCTCCTGGATTGTTGCAACAACACTACAAAGACAAATTCCTCATCCACATCAGTGCACCAGGCCAATAAAGAGAATTCTGGGAAGGGAGACACTTCAGCAACTTCATCAGTGGAACAGACGGTGTAAACCGCAGCTCGTCAGCCTGTGGTTAGGGGAGAAGAAGAGACGTCAGGGGAATAAATAAAATAAAACTCAGTGCAAACTGGAGAAACCTGAGACGAGAACTGACACCAGAGAGCAAAGTCAAGGAATTTAACACAAAATGACTTCAGCCGTGTGTATTTATATAATGGCATTTCACCTGAACAGACATCACAATCAGGAAATACGATGAGCTGAATCAAATTTAGGATCTGAGTGGACAGTCACAGCATTGTCTGGATTAGTGACATGACTTGACACAAAGAACTTTCACGTGTTTGAAATCAACATGCTGAGGTTTATCTAAACACACGGATATCAAGCATCATGTCTTTATTAATGATCACTTAAAGACACTTGTGTCAAAGAAATAAAATATCAAAACACACGAATAAGCTCACACCTCTGTATTGTGTCGGTAGATTTTTAAATGTCTTACAAGATAACTGAACATTTTCTGTGTATGAAGCAGCAGGTGACATTGTGTTCTACAACAACCAGCAGCCATTTGACAAATGAAACTGAAAGAAAGCCTGAACAATTTGTGATGTGCGTATCAAAAGGAATAAATGTGTACTTATGTAATATTTATCTGAGAACAAATAATAAGAATAAAAGGCTGAGAGGAACTACAGGGCTGAAAAGTGAGGAATTTCAATGACAGCTTCAGAAACCCGAGAGCAGAACTTGACGTCAGAGAGGAAAGAAAAGGTGATGTGCATCCCACTGAAGAGTATTCACAGTCATCACCAATACCATCGCTCGGTCGAGTTCATGAACTGCATCATAATAGTCCTCAGGATTTCTATATCCCCTGACCGCCGAGTTACACGTAGTTTGAAATCCCTGCATCGTTTTCCATGGTGCATTAGAGTTCTCTCTGTGTCAAGCAACACTCAGTTTACACACAAAGCACAGCCATCTGCATGTCCTTGATGGTGTCGTGTAACCATCTCACACAACCTTCTCCTGTATTTCACAAACAACTCTTCTGAGTTAATTGGTGTATCAAAGCCACAAATGAAGGCAAACAGTTTAACTGGTAATCCCTGGCCACCTTAATTTCCCTCTCACCTCCTCACCAGCGTCTTTTCTTTTGTTAATGTGTCGATCAGCACAAGCAGCCTGCTATCCCATCACCCCACCTGTTGCAGCTCAAGGCTGGTTTTCTGGGTGTGAGGTGTCTCTTATTGTAGAAGGTAAATTATATATCGTTATTTTGAATACATGCATTTCATGTGTGTTCTGTGTCTACAACAATCTGTGTAAATATAGGATGATAGGAAATGCGAGGCAAAAAATGTTGAACACATAACTAAAAAAGAAACTTTTTTCACATTATAGTACTAATAACAAAATTTTGACATGAAGTGTATATAGACTGAAGTTCAAATATTAAATAAAGACTTTCACAAAAGGTACACGTTTAACACAAGAATTACCAGAGCCTACGAAAAAACTCGTAAATCTGTCCCACCTTAAATCGCTTCTTAAAATCGTTCACAGCTCTCCGCCAGCGTCTTTTGTTATCTAAATGTGCTGATAAAAGAAAAGCTGCAAGCAGCCGGCTATTTCATCCCTCCACCGACTTAGAACGCGCACAAACTTCTCCCAGCTCATGCCTTGATTGATTTTCTGGGTGTGAAGTGGAGTTTTAGACTGGAAATAATAGATCGTTGTTTGGAACACACGCATTTCATGTCTGTTCCGTTTCTACAGTAATGTGTAAACACATTGTTAAAACAGAAATGTTTTTTATATTCTACTAGTAGATGACAAAATGTAGGCATAAACTATATAATGTATGAAGCCTGAAGTATCAAACAAATATTTTCACAAAAGGTACAAATCTAACACAACAATTGCGCTTATATTCAAAAATACAACTGCAGAAAAAAAAGCCACCTTAACATGCGACATTGACACTGTTTATTATGACTGCCTCCGTGGCACAATAGAATCAGCTGTCGACTGGGAATCAAAAGGTCATGAGTTCGATCCTGCACCACTCCGTTTTGAGAAGTAAACTGCTCTTAGTCTTACTATTTTAGAATTAAAACATACATTTGATTTCAGTCTGTATCAGCCGGTGTAATTTATGATACTTGTAAAGGTTAGTTTTTTATTATTTTTTTTTTTTAGTCAGTTTTATTATCTCAGCCGTGTTCACGAGCCCAAACACACCCCACCCCCGCATCTGATACGGCTTTTTTCACATAGACGCGCTGTAACAGACGTAAACTCAGCTCCCTTCTACATCGGAGCAAGAATGCACATACCATTGCTTGCATACTAAAGTGTCAGCAGGCACTTTTCGTGGCATTACACACAGTTTTGAGCATGCCCTCTGCACACTACTTGTGACTTTAGGCTTTAGGAAGTAAGTAAATAAATAAAGGTAAATCGTGTCATAAAATGATTTCTTCAAAACGTTGAATGTTATTTATTTGACACAGACATGCTCAAAAAATACATGTGTAATGCCACAAAAAGTGCATTTTTAACTATGATCTCATGGAGGTGGTGGTCATGTAGGTAAAATGTCAGGTGGCCCGTATCTACATACTAATGAAATCATGTCCTGATAGCTTTAGTATACCTTGGACCTTCCAGGAATGTTGAAAGAAGTATATAAGCCCTCGGTAGTGCTAATGTGTATGAACGTACAGTTATATCTAGGTGGTCCATCTACCCATTGCGCATTTTGATCCTCAATCTTGCTTGGGTTTGGCAATATAGTTCTTTCAATTTCCTTCTGTCCTCACATAAGAATCAACTCAATGTCGTTGGCTCAGCCTCCCCGTAATCAGACACCGGTTTAAGGTATCATCCCTTATTCCCAGCCATTAACAATAATACTGCGTTTTTGTTACCTTGACCCTCGGATTTGCCACAGTTGTTCTTCTTTGTACTTCATGTAGAGGCCTTGGAGGTTCCAACCTAATATTTTGTGTGCAATTCTGATACCTGCATGGAAATAGCATCCAAGTTTGGATCAAGGAAACTAATTCTGTGCGCTCAAACACGATGGCTACCTCATTTGTCCTTAGAGAATTATGTCTCTGTGGACTCCTATTCACTGTAATTGCCACTACAACAGTGTTTGGTCGAGCACCTGCTCCTCTGTGCATTCCTGTTCGATTTCAAACTTCATTCTACACGTTGGAGTGGAAGGATTAATTTCACTCATTCGTCACCTTAACTGATTCATCAGTTCAGGACAGCACCTTGAATTGTTCAGACTACCACTATAATGCTTCTCCACACACGTGTACTTAGGAGGAAGATACCAAGCTCTGAGGTGAGTGGAACATCACAAGATGAAGGTTTGATTTATGGTACTAACGCCCGTCTCTCTTTCTCATCAGACCAAAAGAAGAAAAATAATTCCTTTTACTCAGCACTCAAACTTCCAGATTCACAAGATGGGCGCCTAGCGTCACTTCCACTTCTGACTCCAGATGACGACGTCACTTACGGTCTCTCAACAACGACATCATTTCTGGTCGCTCGATGATGACATCACTTCCGTCCACCCGCTATGATGTCATCTCCTGCCACATCACTTCTGCCAGCCATATTTTGTATAATTAACGCCATGTTTCAGTTTTATATTGTCAAATGCTTTGGTTTTGATTATTCTATCATCTTTACTGTTTGCTACGTCCGCTGGACATTATACGGGGTCATTCCACAACTCTTTTTATTTTGTGGTGCCTTTATTTACAACATCCTACTACACAATTTAAGGCAATCTCATGTTATTATAAGATTTGTGGCTCCCCTGTCCCTTTGACTTCACACCCTCTGACTTTGAACATCACACTGTAGTTTGGCTCTGGTTGGTTTTGGTGTCTCCTGGGCCCGCACTGCTGCAATGGCCGCGGGATTCTTATGATGTCTCTCTTCATGTTCCTCTGGGGTTTATACTTCCTGAGCATTAACTGTGCATGGACATCCTGCACATTCATATCCTTGGACAATTCATCATCCCTGCTCTGGTGCATCACATCTTAATTTCTTTTGCCTCAGACTTCCTTAGCTTTGGGTTTTTCACGTTGTCGCATCATACGTTTATACATTTGATCCTTTCCCTAATGGAAGATTATTGCTTTTGAGATACAGGTGCCTGTTTTTGTCCATCCGGCAGTTGCTCTCTGTTTGACATATTAGGTGTTAACATTTGAAGTGCACCATCTATTGTAATGTGTTTTTGTAATTCAGATTGCAAGAAATTGCACAATATTTTTAATTTCAACAAATGGCGCATCACAGACATTAGCACTACTTTTACAATTCCCATACCAAATGTCTTATAACAGACACAGAGATATACCTTTGCTACAACTCTGTGGTGTAATGGCAAATGTGATGAAATGTTACAAATGCTTATGAAGCACCATATGCTGCAATGACAGAGACATGGCGAACAGACAGGCACACAGACTCTTGTCCTTTTATTAAGGTGGATCAGCTGATTTCTGTCCGTCTGTCAGTTACTCTCTGTTGGATGTATTCAGTGTTAACATTTGCAGTGCTGTGTGTCTGCCCCATTGCTGTGTCTCTGTGATATGCCATTTAGTACAGGATTTGTACAAGCAGTGTTAAGGTTTGTTATACGCCATCTGTTACAATGACAAATGTAATGCATTTTAACACTAAAAATGTTTATGAAGTGCCATCTGTTGGAATGACAAAGACAAAGCAACTGGATAAACACACAGAAACTCTAATTAAGGTGGATATGATTGGCTGGCCTGCTGTTTTGTGGACAGGAAAAATTTAGCATGGACAAATGCTGATCTGTGGACTGACTGTTGGGAAATCTGCTGTACACATCAGGGCGCTATATAACCTGACATTCTCTTAACCATCTTAATGACATCTGAATGAGTTCATTATAACACCCAAGTCTCTCTCCTAATCAGTACTTTCAGGTTTCAGAACTCCCACTGTGTATTCAGACCTAACATTTTACTTCTTGTGAAGACGTGCGAGTGTCCGATGATGGGTGGGCTGCCTGTGTAGAGCTATTTTATAATGTCTGCTGACCTGCTGTCCTCCAAAATGCATTGCACTATGGGGTCTAATGACATAAATATGTGACAAGTGACACTACAAGGTGCTTCAGTGAGACAAGCAGAGATGAGGGGACCTCACATGAAGTTTGTATTAGCAGATCACCGGTGTGTCACGTATGAACTATTGTGTGGTGAGGACCACTTCACTGTCTGTGTCGATGAGGAGGGGATGACAACGACACGACACAACTCAGTGACACAGGAAATGTCTTCAAAATAAAAAGCACATCAGTGAGCGCTGCTGCATTGGAATTCTGAGAGTTTAGCTGCCACTGCCACAGAGAAATGCATGTTGTGTGTTTGATGATTTAAGAAAAGAAAGACGTCCAGTAAATCAGACAAAGACAATCAGCACAACGTCAGACTGACAGAGAGCAACGGGGGGAATACTGTCTGGAATTTAATGTGGGGTCCGGAAAAGACAAAAACACACAGCTGTTACTGTACACTGTATGTGTGTGTGTGTGTGTGTGTGTGTGTGTGGTAAGGGCCTCTCATGAGCACAGGGTGGTCCAGCACACTCCATACAGGAGTCAGAGGGGCTCTGAGCAGCACAGCACAGGATGGAGTGTCAGACCACCACTGGGCACAACCTCAGCTCATCTGAACCTGCTGATTTAATGTGCTGCTCGCTGTGATGAGGAAAGAAAGTCAAAGTGACTGAGAACAAAAAAACAAAAACAGCAGACAGAGGAGAAGAAGAAGGAGACTGCAGAGAGCCAGCAGCTGACCACTGTGGAGTTGTGAGGAGAGACCACCGCAGCCCTGAGCGGCTCCTGACAAACAAATATAATGAAGACATCTGAGATTTGATGAACTCATTAGTGAGTAAGAACTGAAATGAACAAACAAACATCCTGAGAGAATTTGTGAAGCACACACAGCAGAGAGACGCCTCATGTGAATTACGTCAGCAGAGAGAATATGGCAGTCGCAGGGCCTCAGTGTATAAACATCTCAGTGTGCAGGCAGGACGGCTCAGTCAGGGACAGACATGGAGTTTAATGGACTGAAACTTGGACATTGCTTTCCTTACAGTAATAAATCTTGTTATAAACTAATTCATGAAACTGAAGTTTATGGACTTTATTACACTTTCTCGTGTCTTTTGATTTTCTCGACAGTCTTTGGAAATCTTCTTGTCATCATTTCTATTTCTCATTTTCTTCAGCTGCACACGCCGACTAATCTTCTGATCCTTTCACTCGCAGCGGCCGATTTCTTATCAGGTTTCTTTGTGATGCCCTTTTCTTTGGTTCTCTTGATTGACGGTTGCTGGTACTTTGCAGTTCTTTATTGTTATTTGTATCAGGCACTTGTGAATATTCTTAATACAGTACTTGTATATAATGTGGCTTTAATATCCATTGATCGCTACATTGCTGTCTGCCATCCTTTCTTTTACAGCTCGAAAATAACTTTAACTGTTGCAAAGGTCAGCATTGCTGTAGTGTGGCTCCTTGCACTTTTAATTATAGTCGTAGCTTTATGTTTGAGTTATTTTGATGTAAAGGAATGTGAAGGAGCTTGTGGAGTATTCACTAATTATAAAGTGGGCATTTTTATTTTGCTCCTAACTTTTTTTATTCCTTATTCACTGATGATTGGTTTTTATATCAGAATATTTGTAGTTGCAAGAAGCCATTCAAGAGCCATCAACTGTATGATAGAAAAGAGACAAACTGAGGAGGTGAGTGACAGTAAAATATCAAAACCGTCTGAAAGAAAAGCCGCAAAAACATTAGGAGTAGTCGTGGGGCTTTTATTATCTGCTGGCTGCCTATTTATGTGTCCAATCTTTATCTTGATGATAGAAACCTAATCACACTTATCGTCCATAATGTCTTTGTATTACTTAGTGAAGTGAACTTTGGAGTTAATCCAATTCTTTACGCTTTTCTTGATTCCTGGTTCAGAAAAGCACTGAAAATCATCCTGAGTTGTAAAATATTTAGTCCAGCTTCTTCAGTGCTCAATTTACTGTAAATGGTAAAGAAAATAAAAAAAATTTTCTGTGCTTGGATATTTTAAATTATTTGCACATTATGCCTTTGCTCATTTTTCATATTAGCAGTGCAATACTTGGACGTATTTCTTAACAATGCAATCGTTTCATATTCACTTTATTGTTCTGAACGCTGTTTTTGTGTACAGTGTACACTTTTTATGAATATTGCTTATTTCATCACAGTTATTTTCATAAATCTTCTTGTTATTAAAATGTGTAATAAACAGAACTGAAAATGTAGGAGACTCCTGGAAATTCATAAAAACACTTCAGGGTTTCTTGGTGACTTTATTTTTTTTTTTTACATTGTGAAATGATTATTGTTATTTCCATTGTTTTGGGGCAGAATTATTTATTTGACCATAAATTTTTAAGTCATGTGCTAAATTTTACCTAATATCTGGAAATATTAAAATCTTTTAACATCTAGAGTTACAATTTACAGAGACTTTCAGATTTCGCAACTAAAAACTCCACAGCTGAGCTCAGACGACGGCCGACATTCTGTTCAGCTTTGGTCAGGCGGGTGGGGATTTGTTTAAGAGTCAAATTGTACGAAATATTCCTTTTTTGTTGTAGTTTTGTCTCATGTTAAACACTTCATTTTATTGTGAAGTTAATGTTTCCTATTCCTGCACTTTAATCTGCACTCCTCCTCAATAAGGCAGCAGATGACAGACGAGTGCAGACGGAGCAGTCGGCCTTCACTCCTCACACTGCTGGCTCACTAAATGACACTGAGGTGACTGTGAGGAACTGAAATGGACGACTGAGAAGGTCAAATGAGGTTTGATGTCCACAATTAAACGTAGGATTTGCTGCTTTAGACTGACATTTGTTAATATTTGTGAAGTCTCATTAGCCGCAGCTGCTCACCTCATAGAGAACACAATTAATACTTCAGAGAACAGCATTGTGCTCAATTCTAGAAAAACAGAGAAACTTAAACCTTTAATAAAGGACTTACAGTTGGATCTGAAGAACTTGCTGCCCATGCACACTATTTGATAGTATTTTAAATAATTGTTAAAACAGTCTAAATTCTTTTAAAAACCACATTTAAAGATTTTGGATCATCTTTATAATCCTCGCTGCTATTCTTTCTAGTAGGGTTGCTGCACTAAAGTATTTAGCACAAAATATTCAAGCAGACATGTTTTTCTTTTTTTCATTAATGCATTTAAAGTTGTCTCTTTAGCAGTTTTTAATGAGTGTACAATGGTGGATTTATGATTTGCTGATATTTCACTATCATTATCAGTGAATAATAAAACTATTCTGATATATAACAATTCATACCACACCATAAAACACATCAATAATCCATGAAGACGTAAACCCAGCACTGAGAATCAAAAGGCCGCTGAGCGACTGCCCATTCAATGTGTCCATGCAGAGCCTTCACGGCGGCCTCTCCGTTCCAAAGCAGCCTGATGAATGTCTGCAGTTCTCGTGTTCTCCCCGTGGCCTGTGATGGACGAGTGCTTTGGTGGAGGTTTGGGGCTCTGGATTGTCCACTCCATGTCTGCTTCATCCCTTTATGGTGGACCTGAGGAGACAAAATGGTCCCCTGTGGTGATGTGAACAGCAAGAAAGTGAAATTGTTGTGAAATAAAACAATTATTTCATGAAATAATGAGTTTATTTCTTTATTTGTTCATTTGAGTTATGAGTACACCAGTAAACCTGACCCATAAATTGTGTATTAAGGTATTATGGTCTGCACTGTATAAGATGATTCCTGACGGACTCTCAGCTCCTTTATTTCTGCTCTGCTCAGCTGATGCTTTACTTGTTCCACTTTACGAGTTGCCCCCTCATTTCAGACCCCCTTGTGTGTTTATTCAGGAGGTATTATGATGTGGTGGTCCGCACTTCTGCCCTTTTGATTTAGTGTTCTTGTTCCAGTCCTTCGTCCGGTCACTGCTGGTGTTGAATCTCCATGTTCTCTCTTTGCATGTGTGGCTTTTACTCTTCAGGACGGCAGAAGACTTTTATTATCCCAGAGGGAAATTTGATGGCAGCAGGAATGTGTGACACGTAGGACATTGTTAAATAGGGACAAGAGAATAATAAAAGAGACCACACATGACAGCCATTGTGGTAATCAGCACACACACCATAAGACTTCTACAAATCAGAATAACGATTCATGAACAATAATAACGAAGAGCACACAATAATAATTCAGAACTCCACAGGACTCCTGCAGCTACTAGAATTCAGAAGGCTGAGAGCTCTGAGATAAAAGAGGACTTCAGTCCGGGGGTCTTCACCTTCGAGACCCTAAACCAGCAGTCTGATGGCCACAAATGACATTTTGGTGACAGAGGATGGCTGCTGTGTGACAGAATCAAATTGGCCTTCTTCACCACTTGTTTGTGATGGCGGTCAGTGAGTGAAGGCTGCTGCGGACCCCCACTTTCACTGCTCATTTTAGTGTTGTTAGTCACACAGTGTTTTGTTCTTTATACTGAGATTCACAACACAACAGTCATTCATTCATTCATTCATCTTTCCAAACCTGCTAATCCAGAGCAGGTCACAGGGTAGCTGGAATCAATCCCAGCAAGCACTGGGCACAAGGCAGGGACAATCACTGACAGGACGCCACTCCGTCACAGGATGAGCAGACACACACACACACGTGGACCCCTGAACTGACTTGATCAGATGTGTCTTGTTGCAGGCGTGATGCCCACCTCCAGAGCCCAATTTCGGTCCCCATACGTTCATTGATGTCCCCTCAGCTTACGAGGTTTCAAAGCCCCCGTGTTCACAGGTCATCATCCAGGACACACAGTTTTTCTCAGCAGTATGCACTAAAACATCCTCTGCCACTGAAGGGTGTCAAGTGGACTGGATTGAGTCTCAGAAGCAGACCCTGCCACTGTCACCTTCAGCTGAAGCAGTGAAGACATGACATTAGATATTCGTTTCTCCAACTCACGAGAAAATGTCATACCAGTCAAACATCTCAAACGGTGTCAATAACAGTCCTACTAGCCCTCATAATTGATGTGTAATTCATTTGTATGCATTGTGGCATGTGAGTCCCTGTCTTGCACCCCAAAACATGAGGCTGACTCTCAGTACTTTAGCAAAACCAGCTTTATTCACCTTGAAGCAAGAACAGCAGGGTTATTTATTGTAGCGAGAGTTCCACTCTCCTATACACAGACACCGCACACAGGCCGAGTCGGGCCCGGTCAGTGCCAAGTTATCCTGTTCCCTGCATTTAGAATGTCTCTTGTATCACCCATCGGCGTCAAGCGCTTATAGCGCGACTGCAGTCGGCTCGCAGTTGTTTCCATGGCGCTATGCTGCTGCACTGCAAAACTGGCGGTGACGGACAAGCCGACCTCCACAGACGTGGCAATCGCATTTTGGTGTGTCATTCCCGTTGGGGTGGGGTGGGGGTCCTAAAAGAGTTCAGAAACCTCACAGCATTTAAGACAAACTTGTTTTGAAATTATTCTGAGAAAGAAGGCATTAAGATAAAGGAGAGGAGCAGCATATTGATTGGCAGGAGTAAGTTAGTACTTTACTGTATTCTGTTGTAAGAAAAACAAGAAAAGCAGATAAAGATTTGGGGTATCGTGATGAACCCCTTATAATTGTCAGTTCAAACAAAAAAAAATTAAATACCAGCAGACGTGAGTCTCCATTTGACTGACTCCAAAGTAGAGGGGGTCCCATTTTTCAATGAGGAGGACAGGAAGAGGCGGCTTCAGGTGGCCAAGAGCTCGATGTGACGTCATTCAGGAAGCGACTGTCAATCACTGCTTCTGCAGAGGAAGGAAGATAAAAAGGATTAGGTAACAGTGCCAACGCCTGGTTGGGAGTGTAATTACATTTATAGGAGCCTTCAAGTTATTGGGTTGGCAAACTTAACCATGAGATCATATCTCCAAGAAAGCGCATCGGCGTTGGCATGGACAGAACCACAGCAATGTAGGACTTTCAATTTAAATGGCTGGAGGTCCAAGAACCATGAGTGACACATGGGCTCGACTCTTTGTGCAGCACCATCCATTGTAAAGGTGCAAGTCGGTGACTTGAGTGAATTCATGGCCAAGCAGGTAGTACCTCAGCTGATGGGATGCCCACTTAATCTCCAATGCTTCCCTTTCCACAGCCATATACCTGGTTTCCCAGTCCAATAGTTACTGGTTTAGGAATGTGACTGAGTGTTCTACACCATCGATGCTCTGCCTCCACATGGCACCAAGACCTGTGTCCAAAGCATCGGTCTGGACAATAAAAGGCCAAGAAACAGGAGCCAACAAGACTGGTGCAGATGTTAGGGCCTGTTTTAACTCACAAAATGCACTTTCCATTTTTTGTTCCTAACCACCATGTTAGGCACCCAATTCATTTTCAGGTCATCTAAGGGTGAGTACTTCTCAGAAAAATGAGATACAAACCCAAGGTAGTACCTCACAAGTGCCAGGAAGGCTTGTACTTGCTGCTTGGTTCACAGACAGAGCCAGTTAAGTGTGGCATTAACTGTGATATACTGTGGTCTTGACCACACCATCATATAGTCCAAAGATTTTGCCTCAGTTAATCTAAAATAACGTTTTGTTTTTGATTAATTTGAATGCCACCATTATATACCATGAGGCGCACCTTCTGAACATGCTGCATGTGTTTCTCCCAATAGATCACCACGTTATCCAGGTAGGTGACACAGTATGAGTTGTGGGGCCATAGCACTCTATCCACCAGATGTTTCAAGGTGGCCAGTTCCCCGTGTAACCAAAATGGGAGGACATAATACTTCCAGTGACCACTAGGGGCACTAAACACATTTTTTTACTTGGCAGATTTCGTTAAGTGAATTTGCCAATGCCCTTTTGTTATGTCAAGGGTGGTCATATATCATGTTTTTCCAAGTCACTCGAGGAGTTTATCCACTCTTGGCATCGAATTTGCATCGAAACAGGAAACTTGATTAAGCTGACAGAAATCATTGCAAAAGCGTCAACTGATGTTGGCCTTTGGGACTAATACAATAGTACTCGGCCAGGGCCTTAAACGTACCTCAATCACTTCTAGATCCAGAATTCATTTCACCTCAGGTTCAACTTCTCCTCATTTTACTTGCAGGCGTGTATACGGGCGTTCTCAGACAGCTACTCTTAGGTCAGCTATGATGTCAAGCTCAATCAGAGGGGTCTGACCAGGTCTTTCATAAAAACTGGATAGCTGCTTCGAGCTCCTGTCATTGTTTGTGTTTCAAATTGGAACTGAAATTATCAATAAACCATCGCTACTTGTGATTTCTGTTGTCAGTGTGCTGAAATCACCAAGGTTGGCCAAGGCATACCACTCAATAATAACAGATCTGCCCACCCATCTGCTCGCTCACTCGCTAAATGAAACCACTGGGTGTCCACTCACTGGAGTGAACTGTTCAAAGTAAGATCAACTTCCTGTCAAGGAGTGTTATTTGTTACGTCACCCAAAGACCTGTGGGGGTCGTTATCCAACATTGCCTGAACCATTTCTTGACTTCTATCTGTTTCTTTGCCATTTTGTTTTGTGCAATGTGTGCTTATCATGTTGTGCTCTTTACATTTTATTTCAGGTGATGTCTCTCATACCACACAGCAGTTCTTAGTGTAAATTCAGCAGATTGACAGTGAATGACGAGAATGCTGTCAGAATAAACAGAAACAAAATAAAATTACTAAACATGCAAGGAACACAATCCTCTCCCTATAAATGGCTCACATCACTCACTAAAGACCAAATAAATCATCCAGCCCGCCATATTTCTGGTTATTTTGAAATATTCCATATGTAACAGAACCATCATGAGTCAAAGCTCCAGAAGTGCAGAAGTGTGGATGTTGATTGTGGAGCAAACTAAAGGTTTCTGTTGAAGATCTGCGTAAAGACTCACATGTGTATGAGGCTGAACAGGAAGTGATTTGCTGAGGTGAGAGGAAGTTCTTCCTAACAGTGCCTGTGTGTGAGTCCTGCTGTCTTCTTCCTTTGGACGTTGAGCATCTGCTGCTGTGCAGCCTTTCCAGTTTCATTCTTTTTTTGTCTTTTAAAGAAAAATATGCAGTCATGGAAACATTATGACAGTAAAGTGTCCCATTTAGTATCTGAATGTGGAACAGTCCGCAATACCTCGAAACTCACAGGAGAAATGACTTGTGGTTTATCTGGATGGGAAGTTTCTGTCACACGAACTGGTTTGGGTCTCATAGCGGCGAACGCCCAGCCTGATAAGTGGTGCCCCTGATTGGTCAGACACACAAATATTTCACACCTGAAGCCACACAACACGACAATATGAACCAATCAGCCGTCGACACACAATCCAGCAAAGCAGGCAAATATGGAATCGAGCCCTGGACGATCTGTGATGTGACAGCTACACTTGGAGTAGACACATTTATACCAACATCAAGTTGGGCTTTTACTGCCAGCACAACCTGCACCAAGTGTTGACAGCAGATTTTCAAAGGTCACACATTCCACACTTTCAGTTAAAGTCACACTGTCAAGGTGTACACTTGGCTACTTTAGATGTCATCTTGTGTCATTCGATTGTATAAGAGTATGCAGTTCAAGGGAAATGTGACTTCAACTCCTGTTTTTAATGGCTGCTCTGTCTCCTCTTCTTAGGTATTTTTATGGTTACTCACTGGACCACATAGCCTAACAGAAATGACACACAGTAGAGTAGTGCGCTGCTAAGATTGTGCAGGATCAACGTGTGAGTCCGATTTGGACACCTCACAGGGCTGAGTTTGGGCTGTGGGCCCAGTGTGGTTATGGGGCCCAAATGTACATTGTGAAGTGGGCCCACTCTGCCCACAGAAAGCCCAGGTGGGCCCATAGGGCATGTTTGCTGGGAGTACCTGGTGTGGTCAGGGATAATAAAATAATTAACTAGTAATCAATATGTCACTGTGAACTGTGATCTTGATTTATAAACACATATATTAGAAAAAATACTGAAGTTTAACAAATAATAAAGTCCTGCAAAAATACATCTGCTGTTATGTAAGAAGACCCTAACAAAAGCTTCTAGTGGTCTTAATGACACTTACAGAGCACTTCAGCAATGTGGCCTACTCAAATAGGTGGCTTAAATGACGCGGATGTCTCCGGATGTGGTTTACTGCAGGGTAAGATCTTGAAATTCTGTATCAGTTGTTCACATTCACAAGTCATCTTACGAGGGTCTGAGAGGCTCCAAATGTGCCACACTGCACAGAGGCGAATAGCCATTTTACTGGCACTTTACAAGTGTTATTTAGAGCAAAAGAAGCCGACATGAAGGTCTTGGTACATAACAGTATTAGAAACATATATAAACGAAAGACCTGTGTGTGTGTGTGTGTGTGTGTGTGTGTGTGTGTGTGTGTGTGTGTGTCTGGAAACAACCACTGCAGTGCCAGGAGTATCCCACGTAGATTTCACCCAAAGAAGAAAAGAGCCGTCAGACCAGAGGAGCGGCAGAACCCACGACTGTCGTCAATTCAGTCTTTGTAAGCCAACTTCTCTTTATATTCCTCAAATAAATACATTTGGTTTTCTTTACCCCTCGGAGATTCCAATTAGACACACATTGATGAGATGAATATTTCTAAATCCACAATTAAAAACTGTCAGCTTTCATGATTTCAGAAGCAGCATATCCAAGTTCTTCTCATCCGTCTGTGGTTTAATAAAATAAGTTAATCAGTTCAAGTGCAGTGACTGGCTGTCAATGCCATGACATTTGTGTGACTGGCAAAGCGGGTATTCATAAATGGCACAGCCTAAAATTAAAATGAAAAGCTTGAGGACATGATGGCCTCTTTAGAGAAATTAAAAAAATTATTTAAGAACATGGAGCTCTTCTCAGGAAAAAGTCCCATAAATCAGTTTTACTGAATGATATAAATGGGGAGGGTTATGTCAGGAAGGGCATCCGGTGTCAAATTTTGCCAAATCAATATGCGGATAGCAATACAAATTTCCATACCGAATCAGTCGAGCCCCGAGTTAACAGCAACCGCCACCAGTACTGTTAGCCAACAGGGTGCTGGCAGAAATTGGGCTACTGTTGGCCGAAGAAGAAGAAGAAGAAGAAGAAGAAGAAGGGGGGGAGACGTGTCCAGAGGCAGGAGGAGAGGAAGAAGATAAAGAGAATGGAACTGAGGGGTGGAACTGTGAATGTTGGCAGTAAGAGAAGATTTATGGATGTGGTGAGAGAGGACATGCAGCGTAACAGAGCAAGATGACGAGGACAGGACAGAAAGGTATGGAAGAAGATGATCCGCTGTGGCGACCCCTAACAGGAGCAGCCGAAAGAAATCTGTAATCTGTATACGATCATGTGGATATATAATTGTAATACTTTAAAGTCTACAAATGAAGGAGTTCATAACTATTTAAATTTTATAAGAAATCACAAAGTAATTTTCATCCATTTTTAAATATGTATATTAGCAGTTTAATAATAATCTTAATAATAATAATAATAATAATAATCCTACATATGCAGAGAAGTAAAAATGCCAGTGAGCAAAGCTTTCTAATTTATCGATTTCATTTTATACAATACAATACAATACAGTTTATTTTTGTATAGCCCAAAATCACACAGGAAGTGCCGCAATGGGCTTTAACAGGCCCTGCCTTTTGACAGCCCCCCAGCCTTGACTCTCTGAGAAGACAAGGAAAAACTCCCGATAAAAACCTTGTAGGGAAAAATGGAAGAAACCTCGGGAAAGGCAGTTCAAAGAGAGACCCCTTTCCAGGTAGGTTGGGCGTGCAGTAGGTGTCAAAAGTAGGGGGTCAATACAATACAATATACACAGAACAGAACAATTCCTTAAGACAGCATAATAAAACTTTTAGAATTACGGTTTAACAGTAGATGATATGACATAATTAGGTTTCGATATTTTTAGAGTCCTGGAGACCTCATCCATCTAGCTGCCTCCCCATTTGGCCATGCCACAGCTGAAACGTTGCTCCGATGAAAGGACCCCTCTTTCCCATGATTCCTGTGATCCTCCATCAGGGATGACTTTACCATAGGCAGACAAACAACTTGGCAGGTGGGCCGTGGCACCAAGTGCCACATTTGGGTACCGAGAAAAGAAACAGAATAGGTGAGGGTTAGTATTCAATTATAATTATAAAGTTACTTATGTTTTAGTGCTAATGACTAACAACAGAGATGCAGTATGTACAGTTAATCAGCAGCTCTAGTCAGGGTGTGCTAAACTGAAGTAGTGAGTCTTCAGCCGGGATTTAAAGGCTGAGACTGAAGGGGCATCTCTTATGGAAGCAGGAAGACCATTCCACAGTTTAGGGGCCCTGTAACTAAAAGCTCGACCTCCCACTGTTATTTTATTAATCCTTGGAATCCTAAGCAGACCGGCATCTTGAGATCTTAATGTGCGCTCAGGTTTGTAAGTCATGATAAGTTCAGACAAGTAAGCCGGACCTCGGCCATTTAATGCTTTATATGTTAAAAGGAGGATTTTGAAATCTGCCCTAAACTTAACTGGGAGCCAGTGTAAAGATTTAAGAACTGGAGTTATGTGTTCATATTTTCTTGTTCTTGTAATAATTCTTGCAGCCACATTTTGGATTAACTGGAGGCTGTATAGAGAACAGTTTGAACAGCCCGTGAACACCGCATTGCAGTAGTCAATCCTACTAGAGATAAATGCATGAATTAATTTCTCACAATCCTGTTTATTTAGAAAGCACCTTAATTTCCTAACATTTTTAAGATGGAAAAAACATGTTTTGGACGATTTTTGTAATATGTGCTTTAAATGACATGCTAGAATCAAAGATAACTCCTAGATTGCGGGCTGATTCAGTAAAATTAATTGGGATTCCAACTGAGTTAAATGACGACAAAATATTGCTGTGATCAGCGTCATTCCCTCCAACAATTAACATCTCTGTTTTATCTGTATTTAAAGACAAGTAGTTCTCATTCATCCATTCCTTTAATTCACTAACACAACTAATTAAAGACAACATCGGAGAAACTTCATTTGATTTAAATGAAAGGTATAACTGGGTGTCATCTGCATACGAGTGAAAATTAACATTATGTTTCCTAATGAGAGATCCCAGTGGAAGCATGTAAAGTGAAAACAGTAAAGGTCCCAGTACTGAGCCCTGCGGGACACCATATTGACCTTCTATAGGCGCTACAAGAACATCCATTGCATGTTTTACTAGTTTTGTTGGCACTGGTTCTAGGGAACAAGTAGTGGGCTTTATTTTAGTAATTAAAGTTAAGACTTCCTGCTCAGTTACAGGATTAAAATTACTAAAGTGCTGAATGCAATGTGCGGCCGGGTCTGCTAAGCTAGTATTTGGCTTGTACTGTGATGCTGAGATCTGGGATCTTATATTTTTAATTTTCTCATTGAAGAAGTTCATAAAGTCTGTACTGCTAATATCTGTTGGTATTTTGCACTGTTGATCTGAATTCCCATTTGTTAATTTAGCCACTGTTCTAAACAGTACCCGAGGATTTTTATTATTGCTATCTATTAATGTAGAATAGTATTCTGAGCGAGCTTTAAAGAGGGCTTTTTATATTTATTAACACTCTCTGTCCATGCAATTTAAAAGACATGTAGCTTTGTTGTTCTCCATCTGCGCTCCAGTTTTCGACACTCTAATTTAAGAGCTCGAGTGTTTTCATTAAACCAGGGAGAGTTTCTATGTGCTTTGATCACTTTTGTTTTAAGGGGAGCCACTGTGTCCAGAGCATCTCTCAAGGTCACATTATAATGTGATATTAACTGATCTAAATGGTTTTCCACAATTACACTCGACTTACTCAAGGTATCTATAAATTTTGAAGCAGAATTACAATCTAGATGTCGCACTGTCTTTGTTTTAATCTGTGAGTGCGTTGGCATGGGCAGAACTAAATCAAATGTAATTAAGAAGTGATCGGAAATAACTACATTTAATGGAGTAATATTTAAATTTTGAATTTCAACTTTGTAAGTTATAATTAAATCTAATGTGTGGTTATGATTATGAGTTGGACCTTTGACAATCTGACAAAATCCTACTGAATTTAACAAATAAGTAAAACATTTGCTAAAAGTGTCAGTTTCCACATCAATGTGTACATTAAAATCCCCCATCAGAACTACGTGATCATAATTTATAGCCAAATCAGACAGAAGGTTGCTAAATTCAGTCATGAACAATGAATATGGCCCTGGTGGTCTGTAGACTAGCACTATAATTGTGTTGGAATCTGTTTTAATATTTAAAATGAATGCCTCAAAGGATGTAAAGTTGCCTAAATTTTTAGGAGTGATTTGCATTTTGTTACAATGAATTATTCCAAGGCCTCCTCCTCGACCAGAATCTCTAGACTTATGAAGGAACGAGTATCCATCTGGTGACGCCTCAGCTAGGGAACAGTGTCACATTTACTAAGCCAGGTTTCAGTGAGAAGACACAGATCAGATTTTGTACTTAATATATATCATTTACCAAAACAGCTTTAGTGCCAAGAGAGTGAATGTTCAATAAACAGCATTTAAAACTGCATGGTTCTTTCTGAACTGCTGATATATTTTTGTTTTAATTTGAATTAAATTTCTATTACAGATGCCCCTGGTGGAGTGTCTGGTTTTATCCCTTGGTCTAATTATACACCTTATTTTTGGTTATCAATTAATTTATGGTTTGTATCAAGACTAAATTTACTGGATGCCCCACAACAGGGATTATGGGTAACAGCTTCAGGAAAATAACAGGTGGGATAAAGAACAGCCTGTGATTTAAGATCACATGACTGCGGCCTGGATGGTGCTCTAATCAGTCAACCAGGCAGTTTTGCTGCCATATTTTGGGATAATACATAAGATCCCCTCCAGTTAGGATGAAGACCATCTCTTCTGAAAAATCCAGGCCTTTCCCAAAAATCATCCCAATTGTTCACAAATGCTATGCTTTTATTTGCACACCAGGTTTCTAGCCAGCAGTGAAAGGAATGCAATCTGCTATAAATCACATCCCTCTATATAATCTTGGTAAGGGACCAGATACAATTAAATTCCGACATTTTGTTTTAGCTTTGGTGCATAGAGAGATGAAGTTCCGCTTTAATACCTCAGATTGCTGTAAATAAATATCATTAGTGCCGACATGCAGCAATAAGGTAGATACTTCATCGTCGGCAACACGGTCCAATGCGCCTTTATGCCAGAAATCTTGGCCCCTGCAAGGCACTTAACATTAACTGCTGGTTTAACATAGTTTGGAATTCTAACATTCCGCACTATGGAATCGCCAATTATGAGCACTTTATTATTCTCAGTTTCCACAGGCGCTGGAGAGCTGAGAACCTGTTCTGGGTCGAATTGGTGACCTGGGTGCTGGGGACTACATTTTGGATTCTTAGACCCCCGTCTTACTGTTACCCACTCGCCCTGTGGCTGAATTGGTGCTGCTGATTTCGCCTGCACTGACTACAGTGGGACCTGGAAAGACTGAAGCCGAATCAGATGTAGCCGAATTGTCTAAACAAACCGAGTCGATCCAATTTTCGGTTTGCCTAATCGATATCAGATTCCTAACGTTGTCCTCCAATTCACATATTTTCCCGACCAACTCTAAATTAACTAAACATTTTTGGCAGGTGAAGCTATCTGCACTGTCGGCCGGAAAACCTGAGCTGTACATACTGCAGGACACACAACATATAAACGTGCCCTCGATGGGCAGAGAGCAGATAGAACTTACATTAAGTGTTGAAGTCATCTTTGCCATTTTTATAGGTGCTTCGGCGCTTTCCGTGTTCAGCTGAATCACCGTCGCTTTACACCACCCGCTGAGTGATCGACTTTAATTTCTCACTGCCGGTTATTTCTACTGGTCAGCTGCCGGCTTTACCTCAGGTGAACTTGCTCGGGTGCTTTCGAAGGGCTACGTGCCTGTGGGAGACGCCGCCGCTCTCTGCTTCCGCTCGCTGATCCGCTCTCTGCTTCCGCTCGAGGGGGAAAAGACTATATAAGATTTTAATACTGAAAAAGAAAAACTAAATTCTAAACTAAACCGAATTCAAGAGCAAATATTTTCCAGCTACATGCTGACAAAGAAAAAAAGAAAATCCACGAAGTCTTCTCCTTTATTGTTTCTGCACAGAACTCCTTTCTGTAATCCATTTCGGACGGCTCTCCATTTTCAGCAGCCCTGCAAAGCGCCATGAGAGAAGCCGCTGCCACCGCCGTCGTCTCCTCCTCCTTCCTCACCTGTCACGCCATTAGTCCCATCTTAAAGGAGTCTCTCCGGCGTGTGGAAGGTGCATGACCCCCTAGTTGATTGTCTCGGGTGCGACCCTCAGGACTGAGCGACCCTGCGCGCCGCCGCCTCTTCGAACTCCTCCACTGGCTCTCACTTTCCAAGAGAAGGGTTTTATATCGGAGGGGCGGCCGGTTAGCAAGGGCGGGTTTACACGTTTGGCTGAATACCTCGCAGGCACCAATTACAAGCCGGGAATCGAATCGTAGAAATGCGACGTGACGCACAGGGTCTGTGGTGTGTATTACCGGGGGTCCGGAGGCTGCTGCTTGTTAAATTACATTACAGATTTCTGTACCTGCATCATGACCTCCTGGTGCGGCCGAGACAGTGTGCTAGTTACTGTGTAGGTGAGCGCTTTCTGCTCCTGACTTTATGGCGCATTTATTTAACTGCAGCCCTGAGTCACAAGAGAGCGTCTGAAAAGAGGGGGCGACTGCACAGACAAAGAGAAAGGCTGACATACAAATGAGATAGATAGATAGATAGATAGATGTGAAAGGCGCTATATAATAGATAGATAGATGTGAAAGGCGCTATATAAGAGAAAGGCTGACATACAAATGAGATAGATAGATAGATAGATAGATGTCAAAGGCGCTATATAATAGATAGATAGATAGATGTGAAAGGCGCTATATAATAGATCAGTCCAGTACAATATGATAATATTCAGAACTTGTTTGCACCTCACAATTATTTTCTTCAAGGTTCTGATTAATTTTTTTAATCAATTAAACATTTTCATATACAGGATTTCAAACCGTTACATTTGCTCTGATCATTCCAGCTCATGAATCTGCGTTCGACAGGCAGACATTCACCACCCAGTGGTCTGATTCCAAATGATTTCTTTGCCTAGACCTCCATTTCAATTTGTTTCAGGCGATGTTGTACAGTCATATGAAAAGGTTTGGGACCCCTCTCAGCCTGCATAATAATTTACTCTCCTTTCAACAAAAAAGATAACAGTGGTATGTCTTTAATTTCCTAGGAACATCTGTACTGCGGTGTTTTTGGAACAAAGATTTTTAGTGAAGTAGTATTTAGTTGTATGAAATTAAATCAAATGTGAAAAACTGGCTGTGTAATAATGTGGGTCCCCTTGTAATTTTGCTGATTTGAATGCCTGTCACTGCTCAATGCTGATTACTTGGTTGGATGAGCTCGTTAAGCCTTAAACTTTATAGACAGACAGGTGTGTCCAATCCTGAGATATAAAGGTATTTAAGGTGGTCAATTGCAAGTTGTGTTTCCCTTTGACTCTCCTCTGAAGAGTGACAGCATGGGATCCTCAAAGCAACTCTTGAGTCTCCTGGTTTAGGGGAAGGCTACAAAAAGCCATCTCAGAGGTTTAAACTGTAAGGAATGGAATCAGGAAATGGAAGGCCACAGGCACTGTTGCTGTTAAACCCAGCAGTTCTGGCAGGCCAAGAAAAATACAGGAGCGGCATATGAGCAGGATTGTGAGAATGGTGACAGACAACCCACAGATCACCTCCAAAGACCTTGATCTCGCTGCAGATGGTGTATCTGTACATCGTTCTACAATTCAGCACATCTGTATGGCAGGGTGATGAGAAAGAAGCCCTTTCTGCACTCCTGCTGCAAACAGAGTCACTTGTTGTATGCCAATGCTCATTTAGACAAGCCAGATTCATTTTGGAACAAAGTGCTTTGGACTGATGAGACAAAAATTGAGTTATTTGGTCAGAATAAAAAGCACTTTGCATGGCGGAAGAAGAACACCGCATTCCAAGAAAAACACCAGCTACCTACTGTCAAATTTGGTGGTGGTTCCATCATGCTGTGGGGCTGTGTGGCTAGTTCAGGGACTGGGGCCCTTGTTAAAGTCGAGGGTTGGATGAATTCAACCCAACATCATCAAATTCTTCAGGATAATGTTCAAGCATCAGTCACCAAGTTGATGCTACGCAGGGGTTGAATATTCCAACAAGACAATGACCCAAAACGCAGTTGGAAATCTACAAAGGTATTCATGTAGAGGGAGAAGTACAATGTTCTGGAATGGCCGTCAGTCCTCTGACTTGAATATCATCGAAAATCTATGGGATGATGTGAAGCAGGCTGTCCATCAAATTGAGCTGAACTGGAGAGATTTTGTATGGAAGAATGGTCAACAATACCTCCATTCAGAATCCAGACACTCATCAAAGGCTATAGGAGCAAAAGGAGGCTCAACTAAGTATTGATGTCATATCTCTGTTGGGGTGCCCATATTTATGCACCTGTCTAATTTTGTTATGATGCATATTGCATATTTTCTGTTAATCCAATAAACTTAACACTAGAATTACCAGAGCCTACGAAAAAACTCGTAAATCCGTCCCACCTTAAAGTCGTTCACAGCTCTCCACCAGCGTCTTTTGTCATCTAAATGTGCTGATAAAAATCAGGCTGCAAGCAGCCGGCTATTCCATCCCCCCACCGACTTAGAACGTGCACGAACTTCTCCCAGCTCATGCCTTGATTGATTTTCTGGGAGTGAAGTGGAGTTTTAGAGTGGAAATAATAGGTCATTGTTTGGAACACACGCATTTCATGTGTGTTCCGTTTCTACAGTAATCTGTGTAAACACATTGTTAAAACAGAAACGTTTTTTATATTCTAGTAGTAGATGACAAAATGTAGACATAAACTATATAATGTATGAAGCCTGAAGTCCAAATATCAACGAAACACTTTCACAAAAGGTACAAATATAAAAGAACAAATGCACTTTTATTCTAAAGTGTAACTGCAGAAAAAAAGCCGCCTTAGCAGGCCATACTGAGCATATTCACTACAACTGGCTCGGTGGTGTAATGGTATCAGCTGCTGACTGGTAATGAAAAGGTCATGAGTTTGAGCCCTCACGACTCCGTTTTGAGAAGTAAACTGGTCTTATTCTTACTATTTTAGAATAAAAACATACATTTGATTTCAGTTTGTAACAGCCGGTGTAATTTATGATACTTGTAAAAGTTAGCTTTGTTTTTTGTTTTTATTCACTTTTCATTCTCTCAGTCGCGTTCAGGATCCTTCCCTATGCCCCACCCCCATCTGACACTGCTGTTTTCCCATAAAGACGTGCTATAACTCTGCAGTGTATGACGATATGATATGACGGTATGATGAAAAATTGGATCACATAAAGATGCGCTACAGCTCAAATGTTATTTATTTGGAGACGTGCTATAGCTCGAATGTAATTTATTGGAGACGCGCTATAGCTCAAATGTTATTTATTTGGATCACATAAAGACGCGCTATAGCTCGAATGTTATTTATATGGCCCGGACATGCTCAAAAAATACATGTGTAATGCCACAAAAAGTGCATGCAGACACTTCATTTCGCTACCATTGGTAAGAGAATGTATCGTGATACACTGCAGATCTAGCGTCGGAGGAAGAATGCGCATCGCACTTTTGCCATCGCTGTACTTTGTACATGTATATGGGAAGCTCTGTATTTTACATGTGCCTTTACGCTGTAGGAAGTGAGTAAATAAATAAAGGTAACTAAAGGTAAATAAAGAACTGAAGCTTGTTGATACTGCATCATCTTTTCTTTTTCTATCGCCTTTTCCTGCAAGAAGCGTTATACACACTTCTCTCTATGCTGTGGTTTCTATTACACACCTGAAAGAAAGAGACAATATATCTGAAAACATCATCGCACAAATGCAATATTATTTGAAAACGAACAGCGTCAGATCGGGTTTGAATTTATGCTGGCGCTATTACTTAGAGTCAGATCAGGAGCTTATTCAGTGCACGCAAGAACATGCAGGTGGCCAGTTGCTGTGTGCTACATACAACACGCTGGCGGTGATCAACGCACATTTTAAAAAAAGCTTGTGATAGTACAAGCAACCGGCCACCTGTGTGCTCCTGCCACACTGAATAAGCTCACGCCTTCTGGTGCACGGTGTCAGCGCAGCAGTGGAATAAAAAGAAGGAGACAAATACATGTGACATTTTGAAGAAATCATTTTATGACCTGAATAGTACCAATCAGAAAACATCGTTGCACTAATGCAATATTATTTGAAAACGAACAGCATCAGATCAGCTGTAAAAGTTTGGCATTTCTAAATGTTTGCTTTTTTTCAGTCTGATTCTCTCAGTCAGACTGTATATTTGTCTCTTATTCAGTGCGCACAAGAACATGCAGGTGGCCAGATGCTGTGTGCTACAACATGCTGGCGGTGATCAACGCACATTTTAAAAAAAGAAAGAGACAAATATATGTGACGTTTTGAAGAAATCATTTTATGACACGATTTACCTTTATTTATTTATTTACTTCCTAAAGCCTAAAGTCACAAGTAGTGTGCAGAGGGCATGCTCAAAAATGTGTGTAATGCCACGAAAAGTGCCTGCTGACACTTTAGTATGCAAGCAATGGTATGTGCATTCTTACTCCGATGTAGAAGGGAGCTGAGTTTACGTCTGTTACAGCGCGTCTATGTGAAAACAGCAGTATCAGATGCGGGGGTGTGGTGTGTTTGGGCTCGTGAACGCGGCTGAGATAATAAAACTGACTAAAAAATAAAAAACCAAAGCTAACCTTTACAAGTATCATAAATTACACCGACTGTTACAGACTGAAACCAAATGTATGTTTTTATTCTAAAATAGTAAGACTAAGAGCAGTTTACTTCTCAAAACAGAGTGGTGCAGAATCGAACTGATGACCTTTTGATTCCCAGTCAGTAGCTGATCCTATTGCACCACAAAGGCAGTCATAATAAATGGGTGTCAATGTCGCATGTTAAGGTGGCTTTTTGTTTCTGCAGTTATATTTTTGAATAAAAGTGCAATTGTTGTGTTATATTTGTACTTTTTGTGAAAGTGTTTCTTTGCTATTTGGACTTCAGGCTTCATACATTATATAGTTTATGCCTACATTTTGTCATCTACTACTAGAATATAACAAACGTTTCTGTTTTAACAATGTGTTTACACAGATTACTGTAGAAACAGAACAGACATGAAATGCGTGTGTTCCAAATAACGATCTATTATTTCCACTCTAAAACTCCACTTCACACCCAGAAAATCAATCAAGGCCTGAGCTGAGAGAAGTTTGTGCACGTTCTAAATTGGTGGGGGATGGAATAGCCGGCTGCTTGCAGCCTGATTTTTATCAGCACATTTAGATGACAAAAGACGCTGGTGGAGAGCTGTGAACGATTTTAAGAAGCGAATTAAGGTGGGATGGATCTACGAGTTTTTTCGTAGGCTCTGGTAATTCTAGTGTTAATGTCACTGCTGAAATCCTACTGTTTCCATAAGGCATGTCGTATATTAAAAGGAAGTTGCAACTTTGAAAGCTCAGCCAATGAGAAACAAAAATCCAAAGAATTAAGAGGGTTTCCCAAACTTTTTCATATGACTGTATTTCCAGTATCCTATGTGTTCCATCCTTTGGCTGCAGTGTCTGCTAAATCGGATCAGAAAACACAATCTATAGACTTCAGAAGAAAGAGAGACAAACAGAGAAAAGGTTTGGTGATCCAGCCCGTATACTGTAACCGCGATTGCTTCAATTGTTTAAAAACGGCAGAGCAGTGTCTGGTACGGAGTCCAAAACGTGACTGACTAGCGAGAGGAGGTGGTTGGCTTTTATAGGTGGTGGGCAGGAAGAGGCGGGTCCAGGAGGGAGTTGGCGGCAGTGAGGTCAGTGGGAGGGCGTGGTCAGGAGCTGGAAGTGATTTAGCTGGGCTTCCCTTCTGGTGACCTGTAGAGGAGGGAGAGGAGACATTAGTGCAGTTCATGGACCCCTGACTCGGCATCTCTTTTAAACTGTTAGACGGCCTCCCAAGCGCACGTGTGTGACAACTTCAAGTTACACATTTGTGTTCATCTACTATTGTAATTTACTAGAATTCAGGCCGTACTATTCCTTTAAATCATTGTGAACTGTTGTTTGCCCCGGTGTGCTGGACATCACTGAAGCACAGCTGGGTCAGTCGATCATTGCCTTATTTAACGCTGCATTTGTTTTAAACTTAAACATTTCACCTATGCCTTGCACAATGAGCAGCATCTTGAGCATTGTTTGGTGATGTATTAATTATGCATCGTGTGGAATTAAAATGTACTTGCTCAAGCATTTTTAAAAATTCACATCTATATATATACTGTATATAGAAATCCAACATCTGCCTGTCTGTCTGCTTTTCACGGATTTAGATTGAGTTTGTTTCTATAATTTGCTTGAACATTCCGGTTCATTTTGCGACTTCTCTCGTCGCACTAAGTATTATAGCTCGCTTGTGGTGTTGATTTATTTGTGGGTTTCTGAGAGCGAGAGGCTGCAGTCCGAATGAAGTCAGGCGGGGCCCTCCTCACCCACGCGCCAGCCTCTGTTCCAGTCGCTCTACCTCTCGCCACGTGTTGGAGTGCACCTCGCCTTCACTTAGCTAGCGTAGATACCTGTTTGTTCAGCAGACATTATCATCTAGAGATTGTTAAGGAGTAACGTTTGACGTTTTTGAGAGAGAGATCAGAGCTGCGTGTGTTTCAGAGGGTCATTGTTGACTGGCCACGTGCTTTTCTCTCCACGTGAAGGACGCTCTCCCATCACAGCTGAACTCGATGAGACACAGAGCCAGCACTTGATGTTGGAGCGTACCTGCCTTCCACTTGGCCAGGATTACATTGGTTTGTAATTGTTTTTTACTGATTTTTAAAATTTGTCCTGCTTCACTACTATGTGGGCAGAGCCACGGGAGACAGCTGGTATATTACTATTATTACCTGCAGGCATCATGTCTAAAGTTTAAATTTGATCGCCTGTTACAGTTTGGGATGTCACCCACTTTTGAGATCTGTTTCAAATGACCAACTCATCAGCTGACACACAAAGATGCACATACTTTTCATAGAAACAGAGACATAATGACACACAGAGGACATCTGCCAACTCTGACCCCGAACAAGATCCACTCATTTATTTTTAGTTAACATTAAATACTCTTCTTTTACCTCTAAATAGATTTGATCCAACTCCATTCCCAAGTAGCTGAGATAAAAGCACTTTCCAGACCTAAGCTGCCTTTTTTCTGGGTCAGTTACACCTAAAACAGGACGAGAGCTTTCCACGAACAGAAGACCCCATTGTCCCTCTGTGACAGTGGCCTCCCAGCCATCCTTGCATTCCTTCGTGTACACTTAGCGATTACTTCATCCATTCATTTACAGAGCACCACATATTCTCATACTCACGTGAACTTCTTTTCATTCGTAAGATCCTTTCATACGACATACTGCCTTTATCACATTGAAACTCACCCAAGGTTGTACAGTATGATCCTGATTATCTGTCTGTGGTCGGGACTGAGGCCGTGACGGATAAGAGAAAAGACAGATGACAGAACAGCTACGTTAAAAATGATATACTAGAGGTTAGCGAATAGTCATATTTCTTTACAAAGCACAATATAATCTAGTATTAGCATAACTAATATGGTAACCACCAGTGTAAAAAGGAAACACAAGTCAGAGGTCCTGGAGATTTCGATGTTTGTCTTATACTCCGTTATCTGGCTTACGGAGCTCACCTCCAAGACTATCAAAGACAGCTTTCCCTACCAGTTAGTTCTTCTCCTGACACTTGACGTTCCTTTCTTCTCACTCCTGCTAATGATCTCCTGACTCTCGACTCAAACTTTCCTTCCTTTTTCTCCTCACTAACAGAACAGAAGCCCTTCCACCAGTCCCATCACTCACAGCATTCATTACACACTTTCTGCTCCCCGACAGCGCATCACAAGCTGCCCGCACGTCACAATACTTTATCAAAGCAGAATATAACAGAATTTAAAGAGAATGTTGCCTTGAAAGCTTGCATATTGTGATCTTTGTAGTTAGCCAGTAAAAGGTGTCATTTTGCTTGACTCCTCAATACAGGAGAACATTAACTTTACTACAGAATGACTTTACCGTCACTGGTTTCCATTTTCAACACGTCTTTCAGTTTTTTCTCCATCACGCTTTATATCGCTCACTGTTGTTCTTCCTACTTTGTAAACTGAAGCAATACCTGAAGCACTTTTGCTGCTTTGTAAACGTTTAATAATTTCTGTTTTTTGTGATGATTCCAACACCACTCAGCCATCACAATGAATAGTAGAGTAATTATAATATAAAAGAAAATCTACAAGAATACGCCATTAAAACTGAAGGTACTTGGCTGACATTGTGATCTCCAAATGTGGCCTGACACCTGGTGTTGGGGATGAACCCCGACGCGCTAGCAGAAGGGAGAGTTGTTCAAATGTGCGGAGCTCACGGCCTACACATGGCGGTGGTAGTGCAGTAACACGTAGGCCCGATGGTTAACAGAGGCTGACAGATAATCGAGGTTTTACTTCATTTGTTTCGTCTTTATAAGTATTTGTTCAGCACATTTAAACACTCCTTGCTGTTCACGCGCTTATTCACTTATCAGAACAAACAAACACCAAAGAGCCTGTCCTGACACAAGCTGGTGTTCACTTTATCAGATAGGGTGCACAACACAATCCAGTTCAGCTCTGTACGGCACTGGTCTCCAGATCAAGGAGACTCCATTGGCGAACCGAGTCAGCGACAATATGGGAAAAGCTTCCGTGGTGATCCGATTCTGCAACAACGAGGATCGGGTAATTGTGCTACAATCCTGCTTGCAACGTCAATAGGAAGAGGTTCATTAAAGATCACAGCCTTTACTATACCGTTAATATTCGTAAAAATGTATCACATAAAGTATTAAATCATTCCATACTGGTACGGCGATGATTCTAAATGGAAGAAAGAATCAGTAACACTAAAGGAAGATGATATTTCAGTCAGCCAGTCATTTTCCAACCTGCTATATCCTAACACAGGGTCACGGGGGTCTGCTGGAGCCAATCCCAGGAAGCACAGGGCACAAAGCAGGAACAAATCCCGGGCAGGGTGCCAGCCCACCTCAGGGCACACACACACAAACCCACAGACCAAGCACACACCAGGGACAATTTAGGACCGCCAATGCACCTAACCTGAATGTCTTTGGACTGTGGGACGAAACCCACGCAGACACGGGGAGAACATGCAAACTCCGATTCCATTTCAGTTTCAGTTAATATTGGTTTTTAACACAGAATAAAATGATAATAAGAATAATCGAAGGAGAGCTTGTACTTGGACAAGGCTTTGATATACTGGGGGTTTTCTACAGTTTGTGCCTGTCCAGTCCTCAAGAGAGAGAGCATGGGAAAGCATTGTGTCCTACGCTCGGGCAGGTATGACGTCTTCCATCAGTCTGTAGGTAAGCTCTGGAGTTCCATGAAGGTGTCTGATTGTCTCTTTGAACATCCATCCTCCAAATATGGGTACAATTGGTTTGCTGACAAGCATGATTGCTGCAGAGGTTGCTTGCATGGGAAACCTTGAAGTATCTGTCAACCCTGATGACCCTGGCCATAATACTGATCATGACCAAACATGGCACATATGTAACACTTGACTCATATTGTCTCCCTGCCATATTCACCCTGCTATTTAGATTCTCATTGTAAATCAAATTATGTTTATGAAAAACCGTTAGAGATCACAGTGGCACAATAAAAGCCATTGATGGTAACAGAAGGGTCTTGGCCCTGTGTAAGCTGACAGGGGGTGGAGAAGGGATGTGACAGAGACACTGGTTGGATGATTGTGGATGTGAAGTGGGGTTACTGGACATCGGCCACTGTAAACTAAGGTCATTCATTAAAGCGATTCATCTTACTGAAGAATGATGGGTCAGCTGTTTCATTGTTTTGTTACTTTGTAATTGCTTGTGAAGATCTAATTTTGCCCTTTCTTAGCTCTCATGCTACTCATTCCTGTATGCCTTGTCTTTAACTCTGTGCGGAGTTCCTAGGTAGACAACCTCTCATTTCTTTGGAGAATCTGTTTTATTTGACAGTAGTCTTTCGGCTCACGCTCTGTAGTTTCTTAATGTCCCATACACAGCTGTTCCCAAACCAGTAGGTGATGTTCTAAGTCAGGTCACTTTCTACAGCACCAGAGTATAAAGTCCTTAGGATCACTGGAGCGACTCACAACTTCCTTATCCATCTAAGATGTTAAAGACGCAGCTTAGCCTTTTTAGATTGGGCTTGAATATGATCAGTCCATGTCAAATCCTCTGTGAAGTGAACACCCAGATATTTGAAGCTGCTCACCCTATTCCTTGTGATCCCATTGATGTTGAGCTGGGTGTAGGACCAATGTTGTCTCCTGCCAAAGTCCACCACCAGCTCCTTGGTTTTGTTGACATGCAGTTGGAGTAAGTCCTTCGGACACCATGATGTCAGATTCTCCACTTCCTCCATATATGCTGTCTAATCATTGTTGGAGATGAAGCCCCGCACCACTGTGTCATCAGCCAATTTGACGATGGAGTTGGAGGTGTGTGTGGCCACACAGTCATGAGTGTAGAGGGCGTAGAGCAGAGGGCAGAGTACACAGCCTTGTGGAGCTCCTGTATTGAGGCACAACTACCAGCTCTCAGCACCTGTGGTCAGCCTGTGAGGAAGTTGAAAACCCGGGCACACAGGTGGCTGCTCAGTCCCAGGTCTCTCATCTTGGTGGACAGTCTGTGGGGGACAACTGTATTGAAAGCTGAACTGTAATCTCACATAATTCCACTGCTTCATATCCACGTGGCTGAGGTGGTATGCAAGACATGGGAGATGGCATCCTCCGCTGATCTGTTGGGGTGGTAGATGAAATGGAGTGGGCATTTTGAGCTGGAGATGGATGCTGTAATTAAGACTTTAATGTGCTTGTCAAAATCATGCATGACTACTGAGGTCAGTGCAACAGGTCGGTAGTCTTACAGGTATGAGGGCTTGTTGTTCTTTAGTAACGGGACAACAGGAGACCTTTTAAAGCACCTGAGGACCACAGACTGAGTCAGAGACTCATTGAAGGTGGAGGCAGTCGCTCTCATTGTTTTGAGAGTGTATCCTTGTCTAAAAAAGTCTTGTCTAAGCTCCTGCAATTGTTTATCCTGGTTGGTTGCGTATGAGCAAATACTATTGCAACGAATTGCTTGGCATGAAAATGATGGAGCGCTTTATATGTTTGGGGTGGAAGTTATCACTTCTCAGGTATGTCCGTCTGTCTGTTTGTTTGTGAAAAACAGAGGTCACAAAAGTGTTATCTTTCAGGCGAATGGTGGTGTCAAGGGAGCTGACTTCTGTTTTTGAGTAATTTAGCTTCAGCTTTATGTTAGGTAGCGAAAGAACTGTATTTTTTATGAAAATGGAGGAGGACCTTCTCACTCGCAGTCCAGATCATAAACATGTCATCATGTAACAGACATACAACATTTGTTTTAAGATGCACTCTGACATAAAATCCTCTCCCAATTTTGCCATAAATAGGTTTGCGTAGTGAGGTGTGAATCGACAGCCCATTACTGTCCCCATTTGTTAGAAGTAGATGTTGTGTCCAAATGAGAACAAATTGTGTGTCAGAGTGAATTTTATTATTGGAATAAATGACTTTATAGGTAAATCATTTAGTTTTATGTACGATTACCCATGGAGTCAGTTATACAAATGATAATATCGACCCTGACCCTAGAAACATGGGATGTGAAACAAACGACAGTTAACAAAATAGTGTCTACTGTAGCAGGTGATAAGACCCTGAAATTCGGCTCTGATCGTGACATAAGTCAACAACGTGTCCTCTGGACGCATCCATCCAGTTTCAATGGGAAAAGATTGATTTTGATTTGGTCTGAAAGCCTTTGCTATGTGCCTTGTGTTTTGTGGGTGTTTCCCCAAGAGACGAGACCACCTGCCCATCCCTGCCAGGAGCTGATCTCAGCTGTGTGTTCTTGCCAGTTCATTCATATGCTTACGTGGTATCGCTGGACCTATTTTTGGACCTTCTTTTCTGTTTTTTGATTATTCTCTGGCTTACTGTATTGGGACTTTGTTTGCCTTCTTATTTTGGGCAAATCCTTTTACCTTTGTCCTTGTGCTCCACTGAGCTTCATTTTTATTGAAGAGCATTCCTGAAGGATACAACTTTTAAATGTGTAAAGATCCTGTGTTTGTCCTTAAATCTTTAATGATATGTCTAGTGGTCGTTTTTGGGCATTTCTGGGACTTTCTTTGTGACTCTCAATTCCTAACATTTCCATGCTTTGTTATCCTCAAATTAGATGTTGAAAAACAACAACAACAACAAAACATTTATTTCTATAGCACATTTTCATACAAACAGTAGCTCAAAGTGCTTTACATAATAAAGAATAGAAAAATAAAAGACACAATAAGAAAACAAAATAAATCAACATTAATTAACATCAAATAAGAGTAAGGTTCATTGGCCAGGGGGGACAGAAAAAACAAAAAAACTCCAGACGGCTGGAGAAAAAATAAAATCTGTAGGGATTCCAGACCATGAGACCACCCAGTCCCCTCTGGGCATTCTACCTAACATAAATGAAACAGTCCTCTTTGGATTTAGGGTTCTCACAGAAGGGCTTGATGAAGATGGTCACGTAGAGTTCTTCCTTTTAATCCGTCCATCATTGCTGGAGCATCATGAAGCTTTGAGTAGGTGGAGGTGGCGCAGGCCACCACCACAAAGAAACCGGAAAAAGAAACAGAAAAGAGAGTAGGGATAAGTACAGATTTTAGAGCCACCATGAGTA